>NC_054553.1:2275000-2512500 GCF_017654505.1 Polyodon spathula | reverse complement strand
GTTTTTCAGCCCATGCTTTAGATAGCTGCTTTTGTTCAGCAGCTAAAACCAAAATTACAGACTGCCCTTGCAGATTATTCTGCATTCCCATGTTTGTTTTACTTCCTTGGTTAAGACAATGAGAAAGCTGCTCTGAATGAACCTTCTTCTACCTTGGGAGATTAAACCTGACTAAATGAATTGTGCCGCGTACTTAAGAAACATTTCATTGAAACCAGTTTACCAGCATGGTCTTGCTGTTTCAGTAAATTGGCTATAAAATGCATGGTGAGGAATGTATTAGTGAAGTACATGGCACACATCACTGATGTGTCCTATTTTAGAAGGGCTGTAAGAGGTTGTAAAGGGGCGCGGTCCTTTCTAGCATACACGCATCAAGGGAATGATCATAACCTCCCAGGCAAATCTATGGGTTTTGTTTGCCTTGCCTTCGAAAAAACACAATGCTATTTTCCTGTGCCATCTTTCCTGTTGATGCTTATAGAATTCTGTCTGAATATTTGGAAATGGTATAGATCTGTATTGGATTTCTTTAATTGGATCCCAAAGAAACACTTACAGCCATATGCTAATAAATACTATTATTGACAATAATAATGTGATTTCAGAAATAAATTGCCATATGCTGCATTGGCAAAAAATAAGTCACTGTTTTTTTTCTCTCTGCTGAACATGTATTATACACAACAGTCTTACATGTTTAATTAAATGCAGAATCATCTCGTTCTCTTGTGAACTAATTAAAAGATATATATGTATTTATGATGCATATATATATATATATATATATAATATATATATATATATATATATATATATATATATATATATATATATATATATATATATATATATATATATATATATATATATCTGAGTGAATGAAAACAAGGGTTTTGTCCCCGTCAAACACACACACACTCACACACTCACACACACACTCACACACACACACACACACACACACACACACACACACACACACACACACACACACACACACATTTTTTGTTTGGTAACACTTTACATTAAGTGCCCAGCGTTACAATGCAACAACTAAGTCACAAATTAAAAATGTTGGCAACTGCTTGTGCCTTTTGTGTAACTACACCTGCAATGACAGTGTAATTACAGTGTAGTTAGAAACACTAACTGTGAACTGTTACCCTGCAACAGCAATGTGACCCATATCATTTTCACTTTGGTGGTGTCATTGTGTCCTGCTACCACACTGTAAACTGCCTTCCCGTGCTGCAAGTATTAGAACCCCATCGAAGGCTCACATGAGTCATTAAAACTTGTGGCACAGGAAGCGAATGGCTTCACTCGCGTCAAAGTGAAAACATAGTCTGGAAAACTTTACCAAAGCACCTGGGGCTTATTGGAATATTGTTATCCTAGTAAGAGGGAGGGAAATTGATTTTAAACCCCTTTACAAAGTTCTGTGAGCAGAAGCATCAGTTTCAGTTTTCTTCCAGCCTATATTTGCATACATTGTTGTGTTGCAGTGCTTTCAAACATGCTTGTCTCCATGTCCCTTTGTTTTACTGTTCAATGCTTCAAGATGCAGTAGCATGACAGATGTTATATGCATTTAAATTGTATTGTGTTGCATTGTCCCCAACCACTGAATGAATGCCATTTTCTAATCCCACAACATCTGGCTAGCATAGAACGATATACTGTTTTGGTGAAGATATCCACTCAATAAGGTAAACAAATTATGCATTTGCAGCTTCGGGGTCAGTAACTTGAATACAAATATGTTTTTTTTTTTTTTTCTCTCCCCTGGTCCTATTCACAAAACGTTAACTCATGACTTATTTAAAAAACATTTTATTCAAAGTCAGTTCTTATGAAAAAAAAATGATATTCATTAAATTGTTGTAGGGCGACTGTCATGCAAACAACATTGCTGTATTGTTTTCCTTGAAATGAAGAGGTAAGCCACTACAATTATAATTTAATGATATTGTTTACTCTGGTGTGTCTATTATAAAGTGTAATCAGCTTCTGTTGGATACATGATATCTCACAATTAAACTAATAGTAGTCACCTTACAGTACCTGCATGTCATGTTGCATACAACAAGTCTATCATTCATAAAACAAAAGCTAATGCATACACATGACTGGAGGCTAGAGGCTAAGTAAAGAAATAAAGTGGAACAGATCTCATAGTCAATTGCAGTCTCAAGGCAACAGATCTATTATAATTCCTATCTACATGTCAGCCAGCTATGCGCTAGAACGTCACCTGGGGATAAAGAGGAGGGCAAGCTCCCCCTTACGAAAGCCTGCCAAGGCAGTCAGTGGAATCAAGTTCTCCCACAATGCCATGTAAATACATACTGGAAAGCAAAGCAGACTTTGAAGGGCTGGACTGGAATTTTCTACTAGCCTGTCTTTGGAGCCAGTAAACTGTACACAGAAACAGCATTCAATATAAAGATGTGGTATACTGGAACCACATATTCTCAGTACAATAGCACTGCTCAGCTTTACAAAGGAGGGGGGCTAGTTGGCACTCGTACTATTGGGTTAACTCACTAACCTCTCAGGATTTGTACCTGGATTCTGGAAGAGAAATGGGTTGGTTGATCTCAACAGTGGTTCAATTCACAAAACCTCAGTACAACTCAAGAGCAACAAACAGGTCAGAAATGAAACACGCTTGCCCAGTTATGACCGCAGCCAAACGCGTTTGCCTTCGATTTTCATTAGCACTAAAGTGTGGCCCCTAATTCACAAGGAGCACATTCACAAAGTGTGCTTACACTGCAAAACAATCCAGCTCATGGGTTACATGCATCTCACATAATGGTAATAAACCCAAGTCCTGTGTCAGAGCCTTGTACTGCATGCAAACCCTGTCCTGATTGTAATGCATTACAGTTATTATCATAATTTTTATTTTATTTTATTCTTTTTCCATTTGATTACATTCAAAATAACATTGATAGATTGGATTTATGGTTCATTTCACAAACACTATAAATGTCACTGTGTCCCTCCAGAAGCCACTGGGTCTTAACAATCTTCCTTCTTGCAGACTGAAAACATTCTGCACATAATGTCTTTCAAATCACACCTTGCCTATCCTTACTGATGTTACAAAATGATTGGCTTTTTTCAAAATATTGCATTTAATCTTTTCTCCCATGAAATTAATGTAGGGAAAAGAAAAACATTTTGGAAAATGTAATAAATCCTCTAGCCTACAAACAACACCTATACGTTTAATTTTTTTTTCTTTTAAGTTAAATGGGACACAATTGCATTTTTCACTGCCTACAGTATTTATCCTAATCTATGACGAATATTGAAATTATTTCTTCTATGCAGTATCTGCGTTGCAACAGCATGATAAGAAAGAAGAATGGAAGAATGACATCAGTGACTGGGTTTCTTCTCGCTCTGTTCCTCTTCCCATGTATTTATCATTCTAATTAATTATATTCACTGCCGTGACGCTAGATCTTTTTAGGTACTACTAATGAATCATACAACATTTACAGCCCAACCTTGAGTATAAGCTTAAAACTATAACTTAAAACAAATAGCTGAGAATAGCATTATGACAAATGGAATATGCATAATCAACTGTACAGAAATATATCAATATAAAAAAAAAAAGATTTTAGTTAGAAAGTAGTTAGAAGCTTTGTTTTCCAAACAACCATCTCCCCATGCAATCACGGGATGGCTATAGGATGATTGCACATTGAGATTATACTTGCTACAGTATGTTTGCAGTCACCTATTGCTGCATGCCGTATTTAGACAGATGATAATTAAACACTGTTTGTCTGTCTTAAAGAAACTGCAGCAAAAGAAAACAATTACTCTGCTGCAATAGTATCTTCTCCTGTGCCGCTGGCAACTTTATCAGAAGGAATCGCACTTTGCTCAATTGGATTTTTGGCTCATTTCACAGACATGATGTATGACAGAGTATTACTCCATTTTCACACTGGATACATTTGGATGTGCACCGAGTATGGTACACTTACCAAGAGTACACAGCGTTTTTCAGGGGAAGCGTCCTCAAATCGTTTCTCCTTCACACTAGATGTGTACTGAGCTCACTTGGAAATGTACTGAGTATACTAACATCTTGTCAAATGTGCCAAAAACCTCTTTCACACTACACATCCTCAATAGTACTGAGAACACAAGAAAATCACATGATCTCCTTGAACTGAATGCTGGGAAGTTCTACAGCCATGGAGAAAAATATGGAGAAAGTCCTGTTTTTTTGTGCTGCAATACTGTGGTGTTTTGTAATAAACACATTTTAAAATTTCTTTTCTTTCAGTCAATCTGAAAACTCTCTAAAAAACTTCATGTTTTTATTGTCAAGCAGCATTTAGATGGGAGTATCTTCCCATACTTCTGTGAGCGCTTCTGTCTCTTCGGGACTCCACAACATCCCCCTGTTTGCGGTTTCTGCTATTATTTACCACACAACAACCATTTCCACTTGATTGACACTTTAGTACACGTGGCGTTCTCAAGAGAACCAAGTACATTTTTCTTTCACACTGAAGCAAAAATAAGCGAACCACACCTAGTAGGAAACGACTTTACTCAGAACACCTCCCCTAGGTGGTCTTAGTACGGTTCATTTTAATCGTACCTGGGAACGTTTGGAGCTTTCACACTGAAGACCAAACGCTCCGATACATACTCAGAAACGGAATATTATAGGGAAACGTGCCAGTGTGAATGCGCCCTTGGTGTAGCTCTTGTGCCGATAGTAATTTGGTTTGTGATGAGGAACCTTGTCAATGTCCTGCCCCAGGAAGGGGTTCCCTGAGCTGCACAGCGAGAGGTTAATCCAAGTGGCTCCAGTGTTGTGTGGAAAGTCACCGCAACTTTTATTTTTATCAGCCTCTGCAAACAAGAGACATTTTATGGTGCATTGTGTGTGATCCTTGTGCTCAATAAAGAACCAAGGGCACTAGTTGTCTGTTATTTTGTACATGCTTGTGAAAGGAGGTGGAGGGACTAGTCTCATTGTTCTATCTGTGCAACCTCTTGGTAGCCCGCTAAACAGGAAAACATTTTAGTCTTTTTGCACCTTTAAATTACTTACAATATGCAGAGTGCAATATGCAGTGTCTCACATATCTTATGTACCAATTTGTTTGCACTGAAACATAATTCCATATCACTCCTATGATTAAAAACACAATACACAAGAAGCTTTTTAAACTATCTTGAAGCAAACAAACCAAACTGAGACCACGAGGAAACACCACAACCAGTTTATATAAATGAAGGGATAATCACGGAAACATTGAATTGAATCAGAAGGTATATACTTAGAATACAAAAGAACTTAAAAAATAAGGCAACACTTTATATCACGGTGCTGCTTATTAATGTTTTATAAATGTTTATAAATATATAATAGATACTTAATAAATGTGTTATAGAGTGTTAATAAAGCATTAAAGATTATTTATAACCATGGCAATAGCCATAAACAGAAATACAGTTTTATAAAGGGGGCAGTTTGTGGCCACCTATTGTACTTAATGTTTAAACGTAATTCTGTCTATGGCTATTGCATGGTTATAAACCATCTATACTGCTGTATTAATACCCTATAACATAGTTATTAAGCATCTTTTATAGCTTTATAAAACATTAAAAAGGAGCACCTCAATATTAAGTGTTATCAAAAATAACAATCTGTTTTTTTTGTTTATTTATTTATTTAATTATAAAAATAAATAAATACATAAAGAAAAAAAAAACAGAATAACAGAATACATTTCAGTAAATCATTCTGTTGTGTTTGTATGTTAATATCAGATGCTGCAATGTTACAGATGAAACAGCATTTGCTTTTTTTCAGAGTTAAGTGAATGAGTTCCCAGGTGGAACAACTTATACAGCAAATATTTTGTTTTCAGAATTCCAACTCTGTGGATCCTTGTTCTTTGTCTTGTTTTGCACTCTTTTAAACATACAGTGTTCTGCTCCACTTTGACTTCACTTCTTCTTGCATCTTCTGCACAATATTATTTTTTTCTCCTGTCTTCTCTTCCTGCCGGCTTATTTCTGCTGTTCTAATACAGCTCTGCTGACCTGAGCACTGCTCATCCGAGTGTGAGTGATCATATAGACATTGTCTGCCTCTTCAGTGTGTCAGACACGTGTGCTGGTGACACTCTCTCAGACCTAATGATACATTATACACCTGACCCCTATCTGATTAAATATATGGCTTCATCATCATGAACGCAAGCTTGTCCCTGGTTCCTCTCCACACTGAATACGATCTAGAACTACTGTATGTGGATAAAATTATTTAACGATAATTTTCCTAATTGGTTTCAGGTGTTTTCCACATGGACATTAACTGTTTACAACTAAAGATTACCCCACTGTTGCATTGTAATGAATGAAGTGGTGCACATGTATCTGTTTAGAGTTTCTGTTTTTAAAGGTAATGATAGTAGTTTTAATCATGATTTTAGTTGCATTACCCATGATACGCTGTACTTTATGATTCCTTTATCTAACTTCTTGGCTCATTGAACTTCTGCTCATTTGCCAGCGCAGTGTTGAACCCAGGTTGTTTTGCTCCATTTAACTTAATAAGTTTAAATAATAGCTTCCCATTTACAGCCCTTAACTGTCTCAGGTTTACTGTTACGTACATCAGGATCAATGTCCCTCCTCGTGGTTCTGTTTTTAAAGACCGCTGCAACCATGCTTTATAAAAGCCTGCATACAAGATGAAACCTCATTATCACCCAACCTTCAGCAAGCAATCAGACGACCAATAAAACATTCAGCAGATATATTGTATCATACCAGCCCTTGTATACTGACACTGCACCTTTCCAGGACAGCCAAGCATCGGCAGGCATTATCAAACCAATACCATTGTAGCTAATAACAGCACTGAAACCAAGTGAAATGCATGCTGTTGTGTTGTAATAACTGGTCACTTTCCCCCAGTTTGTCATTTCCTACCTTGTTAACATCTCCATGCAGCATAATTGTGTATTGCAGTTAAAACAAAACAAAAAAAGCTTTCTGGTGACACATGGTACACTCAATCGCACTTCCTGAAGCCCACCTGTCTCTCCTCATCAGTGGAGATTTCACAGTCTTGAAGGATTGTCACTGGTAAAGTTTTAATTGTGACAATATGTTGTAGAACCAGGGCAGGTCACTTTTCTTCCACAATAGTAGGAGGACTAGAGAAAGCGGGGGAAGTGCATTCCTAAATTACACATAAACACACACACACACACACACACACAAAAGCTGAATTTGACTAATGGGCATTACAAGGTAGAGCAGAGGTCCAAACAGTAGGTCAGAAAATGAAAAAGAGTTACTCTGTGTGTGTGTGTGTGTGTGTGTGTGTGTGTGTGTGTGTGTGTGTGTGTGTGTGTCGGGGGGGAGTGGTGTTCAACTTGTAAAACAGCAATTCAGTGTCTCTTTCAGGACGTGCTGCAGAGGACAGGCTAAGTGGAAATGTGCTTCAGAGCGCCGCCGTGTCTCACGCTAGAGATATCTAATCAATTGATAATAATCTCTATGGGGCTCATTATTTCTCAAGTAAAAAAAAGACCATTATTCAGCAACGGTTTTGGCCTGGTCTTTGATTAAGCCGTTATAAAAACCACAGAACCCAAAACGCATTTTCCACAGAATAGACTTTAAAGTGTTATCTGAAGGGCAGCCTCTCCTACAGCAGTGTCCACTTTAATCCTGTCTCCCACTTTGTGCAGCATTAGATTTTCAGCAGGTCCCTCATCCTCACCAGACCCAACTTGAAGACAGAATATGAACACGCTTACTTCTTAATTACTTTTCGCACCAGAAAAGTAGTGGCAGAACAGTAATCCCCTGCAACAAAATAATCAGGCTGTGTAATAGCTGATCAAAATGTGTGAAAAATCACAGGAAATGTACCAGCAGCAATAATTTCTAACAGAATGAGACAACAGTCCTTAACCCGTTGATTACAGTGCTGCTGAAGCACTTGTGTTTTTTCACATATCCAGTACTAGTTTACAGTGTTTTCACTCATTCTGAGTGGGCTATGTTCTACAAAACTTCCTTTACCTGGATTTGAGCAGCTTGCTTTGAGCTTATCTAGAGAACCCTAACTGAAGGGACGGAGACAGATTGAAAAGGACTTCTATCATCACAGTGTGTATGCATCATGTACAAATACAGGTAGAATTAAAAACAAACACCTGCATACTGTAGGTAAATGACACATAGGATACCAGGCAATCTCTCTCTCTCTCTCTCTCTCTCTCTCTCTCTCTCTCTCTCTCTCTCTCTCTCTCTCTCTCTCTCTCTCTCTCTCTCTCTCTCTCTCTCTCTCTCTCTCTCTCTTATAAACCCTAATTCCAGAAAAAAGGAGTACAAAATTCTACAAACATCATTTCATTTCATTTTCTAAAACTCAGTATGGTATAACTGATTATGTAAACATGGTACATTTCAATGAGAAACCAAATTCAAATTCATTTTAACTGAAGTCAATGGTGCAGTGTTGAATACCAAATGAAAAAGCAGTTCTCTTTGAAATAGACTGGCCTGGCTTGATTATATATATATAATAAAAAAAATTAAAAATTCCTAGGTTACCCTGCTTAGAAACAAATTAGTTTGGTGAGAGCTGTTTTAATAGTCTTGTTAAGATGGAACACTTGCTTTCTGTGGTCTTTGGTTAAAAATCTGACTGCCTTGTCTTTATATAGAAAAATATTCTCTCTCTATCTCTATTGTAATTTTAGAGAACTGGATTTGACTATTAAGCGTGTTGATTTTGACTTAGCGGTAGACCTAAATTTACACCCTGAGAATGCCCTCTACAGTTTACATTCCCAAGGTGTGCACCAACCTCGCACATCATACTGCCCTGCTAGACTAGTGTTTGTTTTGGTTTCATGCCAAAACTCATCCCAAATGGGCCACAATTAACAAAGCGCCTCCCAGCTCATAAATGCTGGAAAGTTAGCATGGCAGTACTAAGATGCCACCATGTGGACAAACTGTTGTATTGCTGTTTGTTTACTGCTTACTTGTTTTACAGGTTAGCTACAGTATGTAAAGCTTCAAATACATTAAATCATGTAACAAATCCATCCTAAACTTAAATTTATAAAGTACCAACAATGGGGCTACAAGCCCTGCAAAAATGCTACATGTACCCATTCTGCACAAAGACATTCAAAATGTATAACTCTGTTACATATATGGATCATATACATACAGGTGTTCAAGTGATGTATATACAAAACTGCAGGACGGGTGATGATAAAATTGTTTCTGTTAATGCTGACTGCAGTTGAATACTGTAGCTTCATTTCCAATAAATCAAGCCAACTGAGGTTCAATTAACAATTTTGTTTTTAGATATTAAAATTGTGTTAAACTTGCTGTGTGAATAAAATAAAAAGGCAGCTGAATATTGCACATAGGATGTATGGGTGGATTTTGCACAGATCTGCAAAAAATGTATACAATAAACTGTACAATGAGTCACAATGTATGTCTTCAGATTAATAATAAAAAAAGAATCAAGAAATCTAAATTTTAAATCTAATTCTGATTGTGCACAACTTCAGTTTAGGATTACCATATATTATGTGCACAACATTGTATTATTATTATTTACTTTACACAATAATATATATATATATAACCCATATATGCATATATATGTATATATATATATATATATATATATATATAATATATGATATATATAATATATGATATATATATATATATATATATATATATATACACACACACACACACACACACACACACACACACACACACACACACACACACACACATACATACACACACACACATATATTCTTTGCAGAAGGGGAAAGACTATTATGGAAAAGATACGATTCACATTCAAAAGAAATATATACTGGATAAGTCTTGAATGTACAGAAAACATAAAGAGTAAAATGACACTATTACAGATCTTAATTTTCATCAAAGTACAATCTGTGTATTCTGTCTTTCACACATCCCCTCATGTCTGGCACACATCATAAAGCAACTGTGAATCCGGCTCCCAGCTCAGGGGCACTTGTCTGGAAAATCACAGGTCAAAATGTCATTCTTCACAGATACTCTGAACTGGTAACAAAACCACATTACATTTCTACTCTCAAATTTGAGAATTCAACATTCACACCTTAGGGGGAAGAGAAGGAGAAAAACTCAATTGGATCATTAAGCCGGCAAACTGCACACACTAGTTGGACAATTAGAGTGATGCTGACATGTACACTCGTGGATTCAGCTGCTGGAAGATCCTCTATGAGCAGAACACTGCACAGATTAGAATGAAGGCTATCAAGGGTATATAGAGAGATACTGTTGGGTTTAAAACATTTTCCAGGACTGTTTTAACCAGTGTCAGACAATCTGATGTTTTCCATCTCCTCTGCAGTCATTGCAGTGCCCTGATTCTATACCCCGCTGGTGAGCTGGTGAATTGTTTAGTATTTCTGTCATCAAAAAATCAGGCTAATACAAATTTCTCCCTTTACTCCTCTGCAATTTCCATATTTACAAAAGACAAAAAAGACAAAAAAAAGATTTTTATTCAAATGATACAATGTAGCAATCTAATAGCAAAGAGATAGCAGAAATTATATATATGAAAGTCTTTAATGAAATGGAACAAATAAAAAATAAAACAAAAATAACACATAATACATAAACAGTATCTTCAATTTTAAAAAGTGCTGACAGTTATACACGTTTCGGATTTACCAGTTAACGACGTATAAATTTGTTGTGAAGTGAACGATTCTTGGAACCTGGTTATATATCAGTTGTGTCCCCCGTTGTCCCCCCCCCCCCCCCCCCCCCCCCCCCCACGTTCCCTATCCTTTGGTTTTAAAACATAGTTTTATTTAAAAACAGGCAGCATATCAAAACCATACTGTAAAGATTCTAAAATCCCAGCATGCTAGCTTAACAAGACAATCAACAAGAACAAAAATCATTTAAACAGAAGCAAGTCACGAAGTAAAACTATCCATTCTGGAATGCAGAAACAAATGAAAAGTGCATCAGAAGTGTTGCAAATTAAAATGTACAAAATGGCACAAGGTCTTTTTTCTACGAGCTAAAATGACTCCACTAACATTTGCAGTTCACATTAATAGTAAACATTGTATGTAGGTCCTTGAATACTGCCGGCTCGGTGACAGTTTTTAAGTCTGTTGGCAACTTTATGATTTCATTTTCTTTTCCTTTCGAACTGAGGAATCTGGGGCATCTGACTTTCTTTTCTGTGCCTGAACGACAATTAAGAAAAATGAATACATAAATACATAAATAATACTGCAAGGGTTTTGCCTAGCTAATGCTTTCTTGATTACACTCATCTAGTCCTTTAAATTGATGCCAATTGGTCAAGAATGGCAGGGCACTAGCACTTGTTATGAGACAAACTGCACAGTCAGCAGATTACAGCATTATAAAGAGTGTGCTAGCTTTTGTTACCTATAACATAAGGCTGCTAATTACAACTCATTTACAGATCACTGTAACCTGAATCTCCTGTCTCAATACAAAGGCCTACAGAAGGTAGCTGGGATAATGCATTGATTACACAGAGTATTTAAAACACAGTGAAAGTTAATTTACCGCTGCTGTTTTAGGCGCACGCTTCTTCTTCTCTGCACGCTCTTTCTCCTCGATCTCCATGTTCTCCTTCTCAATTAGAGAGATGAGAGTGTTGCAGCGTCTTTGCAGTTCCTAAAAGGAAATCGCATTTCACGTTTCATGACCGGTTAAAAACATATTCTGAATGAAAACCTCAAGCATTACTAGAAGAAAAGGTACTTTAAACATGCCCTTAACAAACATGCCAAACACCTGAGATGCAATTTCAGAGCAGCAATACTTTATCTTTAGCAGTGCCAAAAACACACCAAGTAAAATCTACGACAATAGTTTCAACACGTCACCTGTTAATTTTACAAAACTAGAATAAGGAGCAAATTAAAGAATGGGCGAAAAGCTTTGAAAATAAGACCGTGTTTCTAAATACTAAGAAAAAAAAAGCTCACAGTTCATACAGCCTGTGTGGTATTGAAACTGTCCACCAGATGGCTTCACAGGGGCAATAAACATTGACTGGGGCAGCGCATCTGTAAAAGGTTTATCAGCCAGCGAGACCTCTTCCTGTCCGATAAGGAAGCACACTAAAGCAGATATAACCAGTGAATCTCAGAGGGGCATCAGGAATTATGAGCAAAATACGAGATTCCTTTTCAGGGTGTTCGGCATTTTATTGCAGAAATCACATGTTTGTGAGTCAAATCTATCAAGGACCTGTCTAGCCATTATTCCTGTCTGCTTTATATGCATTACATTCAGTTATCTGTAAAATAACTTGATCTATAAAAAACAAGTAGCAAAGTTTTTTTTTTTTTTTTTCTTACAACAAAAATGTTTAAATGAATGCTCATATAGTATATGATTGCTGAGCTTTTGGGATTACAGCAATGAAGGATGGTGTCTTTTATTATTCTGTGGCCGTCAAGTTTGTTTGCTGTAATGTAAATTCAGAAAAAAAGAAATATTAAATAAGTAATCTGTTGCTGTTGAGTGATCCAAGCTTATGTAGATGTAACGTAACAATTTAAAGGTAAACGCTGAATAACAATTGATCAATCACAGTGCTTCTTACCGATTAACTCTTTGGCTGATTTAAAAAAATAAATAAATAACTCAAATGTGATTAACCCATTAAATACCTTTTTTTTTCTTTGAAAGCATCAGAACACAAGCTGTGTGTATGTAATCTGACATATCTAAATCAGTACTTCTTAACAAAACAAAATTTCAGGCCGGCTATGAAGCTCGGCACTTAGAACATCGAAGTTTACTCTACTGGGGGAAGGAAAACACCAAGAAATGGATCATTTTTAGGCTTCAGTTTCTTATTTTATATTGAGGTGTCAATAAAGCATCTGAAGGGCTATATTTACAGAATTAACAGGTACATTTAGATGTAACCTTTGCGGGTCATGAAATTAGAGTAAGCTATTACAACAATACAGCTAAAATAACAGGCAGGTGTCAGTTAAAAATGCTCCAAAAAAATGACAAAGCAGGCTGTCTTCAAATGAGGACAATGGCATTTAATGGGTTAAAATGGGCATCAACGTTTCTTAACAGAACATGTCCATTACATTTCAGTTTTGACCGGACTGGAATGATTTTTGTTGATGTGTATTTGATTTCTTTTTTTCTTACCATTGCTGTCCTGGACTTGATAAACCAGTCAAATCTAAACTGCGGTGCATTTCGAACACACTGCCGGAGTTCCTCGTAGACGTTTTCTTTATCAAAGCCCATCTTATGCAGCATGCAGATCAGAAACCGGTCCTCTTCCTCGGTATAGTTTTTCCCTTTGTTGGTTCCATACTGTATTCTCAGCTGGTGAAATGGAGCCTTGTACCTTGCAATCTGAAACAAGCAACACGTGACCATTCCCACTCAGGAGGGATGAAAGCATTAGTCTTGCATCGAGATGTGCCACTGTGTTAATAGAGTAATGTGATCAGCCTGCATAATAATGCAGCAATACCATTAGCGACCTTACCAAGCAATTATCACCAAGCTGCCTGTGTTGCTTTGATGTATTTGCATAGGGGGTGTGCTGGAAATGGCTGACCAAAAAAAAGTTGCCTAATTTTTTAATGGCTTTAAATCTTTAAATTTAAGACAGACATCGTATACAAAATACAAATCATAGAAACATATAGCACCCCTTTAAAAGTTTGCTATAGTAAACAGTGGCAAAAGCACAGTAGCAAACCACAGCAAAACGATAGTGACAGCACAATTTCTGGGGACAACAGCATGTTAAAACTATTATTAACCAAGGAAAAGCAGAATTAATTCACAGGATTCAAATACACCGCGGTAAAGTTTCATAAGCATGACCATCCCTCACCTTTGCATCCAGCGCTTTCTTGATGCTGATCCTCCTCTGAATCCGGGCTTCCCCTCGCTCAATCTGTGCCATTATTTTCTCAATGTCCTGAAGCTCATTGCAACGTTCCCAGAAAACAGCTGTCCAGAAAGGTAAATGCATTAACCACTGTTTTGCACATTTTTAAGTGTTGGTTTCTTAGAACACTTTTCTATTTGCTGGTGACCTGAATACAAAAAAATTCAGAAACAAAACCAGCACTTTTATAATGTAACGCATAAAAAACGTTTGCTGAAGGATACTACAGTAAAACACAGTGTAGGGAAACTTTGTGGAAATGGGTGGTAAGGATGGGAAGGACAATATTGCAAGTTATGATAAATACACAGTTTAAATTATACAAAACAAGAACAAACCCGAATATTCAATGACTTCCTCAGGTGTTTTCCCCTCCACCTCACGAGCAATGTTATCAATATCATCGCGGCCGTATTTCTCGTTTGCTTTTATAAACTGATTGAAGTCTCGCTTGTTCCAACTTGTGAAACCCTGTGAAGAAGCAGCAGACGGTGTACAAGTGTGACGTACAGCACACAGTAAAATCACAGCAGCCTCTCACCGTTTTAATTGAGACTTATTAACTGTAAACAAATGTGGCAAATTAAAAAAAAAACTGCTTTAAAACTGTTTTACTGTCAAAGTTTCAATGTCTCATCCATCTGAATAAAAAAAAAAAACTGTTAAGCTGCCAAGAATCACGTATCTTTATAAAGCCGCTGGGGAGTTTCGTACTTGGGTAAGTAGCTTTTCCTTCTCCTCTGTCTCCTCTGGTGTTAAAGGTTCAGCCTCATCAATCTTTCTCTGTTCCTCTTTCTGGACTTGAGTGGCGTTGGGAAGGTCAGAGTTCCTGGGAACCTTGATCCAACGGGAAAGCAGAGTTTACAGCGTGTTGGATACAGTAGCTCGATCAGTGCACACTGGGTCTGTTCCATCATTTACCATCCACCACTTGCAAATGTATGACATACTAAGCTGATCGCGCACCACGTGCGAGAGGAATGCTTTAAACAACTATACTGTCCAATGAAAGCCAAGAGTCTCTCTGCAGTAAATAGCATTAGTTGCTGTTATTTTTAACCCACTAAAAACAGATTTAATAGAAATGATATAGATTCTAAAATAAACGCATTATGCTACTATAATCGCTGTCTATTATTTCTCCTGCAGGTAACAGAACAGATACCTAGTTTTACAAACGTATGGGTACAGTAGTGACACCTTTATCCTAAACAGAGTACACAAACTTTCCCGTTTTGTAATTCTAACAAACAGAGATATTCACCTTATATCCTATAGTCTTCCTGTAGTAAAGTATTTCTTTCTCTAGCAACTCAAAGAGGCGTGGTGGAAAAAACTGGAAATCTTGAATGTTTGGCTGCTTCGGGGGCCGGGGGGCCTACAAAAAACAAGAAAGAAAATCCAAATGAGCCATTTTAAATTTATCCACAGTCTCTGTTTTTTTAAAACTGTACTGAAAAGCTTTACCTTAGGGGCCCTGGGTTCACTGACTCTGAGCGCCTCTCTGAAATATGCATCCACTGCATAATTAGCCTTGCGTTCTCTTTTCGGTGGTTCAATCCACTCCATCAAACTAAGCTGAAAACAAAAAATACACCGATGTGGATTCTGACTTCTGCATTAACGATCGGCTTGCTCGATACTTGATTCCAAGGTTAACTGTAAGGAAGGACCAAGCCAGGTATATACGCTAGAATATAAATAAAGAACATACTGTAGCTAATCTTTGTTAAATCCAGACTTCATCATACCTGAGCAACGAACACATAGGAACGGTCCTCCCAGGAACAGAAAGTGGAACACTTATTGGTGCTGTAGGTGCGGGCAGTTCAGTTCCTTTTTTGATATAGACTATCACACAGAAAACTTGCAACCGCCACACCTTTTATATGTGATGGTATTTGCTTTGAGACATCCATTGTGGCGAGTATATATTGTCCAACTTTCCTTTCAAAATAGTAAACATCAAAACATGAAGGCACTGCAGTGTGATTGAAAGTGTATGCGTATGGTTACCTTTTGTTTTTCCCTATAGTCCTCCCCCTCAAAGTTGTACAGACTAGTTTCTGTATCGACAGTGAAGTTTCTCAGAGAACTCTCCCCCAGCTTTTCCAAACGCTCATTCATTTCCGCAGTCTAAGGAGGCAAATAAAATACAATCTATGAATTAGAAATATTCAAATGCATGCTATTTTTTGTTTCACCATCAAAGAATGTGGTTCTAGCGTTGGGTTTATAAGGCGCTGGATAATGAATTCTATTACTACGGAGGGTGTCAAAGGTGAAAACTAAAGGGTCTTTGTTAATTACCTTCTTTGCACCCCTTTCAAGGATTGAATTGATGTCTTCATCTGTCAACTCGCTGTCCTTGGAGGTAAAGACATGAGTGGCACCGTGCCGGATCATCTGAAGCATTTCATCCTTTGCAAGTTTATTAGACTGCTGATCAATTAACCTCCCTAAAGGGAAAAAAAAAAAAACAAGACGAGCATGACATTTCTAATCTGCACGTTGATTATCTTTAATACATTTTGAAGATGCTTTCTTTACAAGTGGCAGGAAAGTGCAGAAGAGTTTTCAGCTAATGTTCTTGGTTTTGTTTACAGTACTTACTGCAGCCGCTTAGACAGTAATAATAGATACACTTCAAACATAAATGAGATAAAATATCAAGAGCTAACAACTGCAGGCTGACCAATTCCAAGCCGCATGGGAGCGAGAAGAGGAGAACGGTTAAATCTAATTGAGTTTGAAGTTTTTGTTTTTTTTTAATGACCTATACAATCTGTAACAGAAATATTCTTTGTGGCTCCAGGCTTTGCCCAATTGTATGAGTAATTCTGCAGTGTTATAAGATACCTTGCTGAATTACAATGGAGTCCAGTCTCAGCTTCATCTCTGCACGCTCTACAATCCTCTCCTCCACTGTGTTGTCAGTGATGAGGCGGAACACTCGCACTGCCTTCTTCTGACCTATACGATGAGCACGGTCCTGAGGAACGTTTGCTCATAATGATTAACAAAAGATACAGTTTCAGAGTACAGAGCTGAATTATTTGCATGTAAAGCATGTCACAAGTTGAGTAAAGCGCTATGATGCAGCCCGTTTTGCAAAATGAAATGTACTGCTTTGGGTCAAAACTTTTTGAATGAAAATGACTGGTACATAAAAATACTTTAAAGCTGCCCCCCCAACCCCACCAAAGTAACAGGAGTTTACAAACCATTGCTTGCAGATCTACTTGTGGATTCCAATCAGAGTCGTACAAAATCACAACATCTGCAGATGCCAGGTTAATCCCAAGGCCTCCTGCTCTGGTGCTCAGCATAAAAATGAATTTTGAGCTGTTCGGAGCATTGAAGGTTTCTATTGCTTCCTGGGAAAGGACACATTACTTAACATTAGGTACATTTTGATTTGTTTCTGGCTTGCTTTAAATTACACCCTACATTGCCAAATCTTGCTTTAATTAATTTTATTTTATTTTACTCTAACATGCCCCAAGTTGGTATATATAAATGCTTTAATCCTTCTCCTTATTTCAAAAGAATAATCCAAACCGTGCTGCATAATGTTTTGAGTAACTGGCAAGAATATAATATGCATTCATGTATGAGGAGTAAGCAGCAAGCACAACACCTCTCTTTCTTCATGGTGCGTCTGTCCATCAAGGCGACAGTACTCATGCCCTCGCCACATGCAGTAATCTTCCAGAATGTCTAGTACCCGGGTCATCTGACTGAAGATCAGAACTCTGGAACCTTATCACAGAAATCAACAAGGAACTTTCTTATCATGCAAATACTTTCAAAAATAAAAATAAACAATCTTCTAGTCTACATATGGAAGACGCAAATGCATGATCATCTGATATGAGGACGCTATTTGTTCCCCCACTTAATGCACTGGGCATTTTAAAAAAAGGTTTTCAATTAAATTATATTTATTAGTGCCCAAAACTACTTTTTAATTTTCAAAATTTCATGCATGAAATGAATTTCATTCTGCTTTACTGAAAATAACTGACAGCAATAATAACCAAAGTCCCTTTTACTGTGCATAGGGATTCAAACCATGCTTGAAATACTCCTCCTTCCCTCCAAGGGGAAGTGCTTACAGTTTACTGCACTTTGAAAATACAGATCAAATTCAAAGAGTATTTCCAAAACGAACCTGCTTAAATCAAGACCGTGTTAAAGTGTCCAATAAATCTCCCTTGGGTTCTAATGAAAGATAAACCCATTAAAACGCCTACCTTGCTCTTTCATTTTGGGGAGCAGTTTGTCCAGCACCACCATTTTGCCTCCGTTGGTGACGAGATGGGTGTCGGTGGTGTAAGGAGGCCCAGGCTCGGCCCCATCAAACAGGTACGGGTGGTTGCAGCACTTCCGTAGCTGCATCAGGATATTCAACAGCCGCATTTTATCCATCTTCCCAGCGGAATTCAGAATATCGATGTCCTTCATCAGTATCTTAGTGTACCTTCACAAGCAAAGAGATTAAAAGGTGAAGCATTTGTTAACCCGTTCTGTGCGTTTCTGAAGACAGCGGCTATCCGACCTCACCATTCTCTCTGCATTTTGCTGAGGCCAAGGTAAATTTTCACTTCTTTTTTCGGTGGCAAACTCTTCTCCACTTCAGCTTTGATACGACGCAGCAAGAAAGGTCTTAGAACCTAAAGGACAACACTAGAGGTAAGAACTCAAAGGAAAGAGGACACACTTCTCATATGAAAAAGTGCCACTGGCCAGTTTTTTTTTTTTTTTTTGTCGTTGCTGGAAAGTTAATTGGGTAGAACTGACACTTAGGGTTCTAAACAGCTGCAACATAAATATCTAAACACTGCCAACAAAAAACTCCTAAACCTGCTCTATAGCGGATGTCTTCCCATGATATCAATACTAATTAAGAAGGGCTATAAATATTCCTTAAGGGGAAAACGCCATTAGGATTATTATAGATTAAAATTATATACGTTAAAAAAAAAAAAAACAACGTCAACAGCCACGACTGCTAAAATCATTAAAGGGTACCTCAATGTCTAAACTGAGCTCAATACTTATTTGTTAAATAAATTACATTCAGCCCTGAACCTCTCCAGTACGGAGGCACTAAGTTCCTATGGGCTGATGACACTATGCAGGGAGTATTAAGAGTGGTGGAAGCACAGTGTTGATCTACAGATCTTCTTGTTCAATACAGGAAAGAAAAGTGATGTAAAAACAGGTGGAGCACTTACAGCATGCAGACGTTCGACAAGCTTCTGATCCCCAAGGCAGTTGTTGGTGTCGAACCACGAGTCAAAATCCTGAAAGAAAACAAACACACAATATAATTTCATGACAATTCCACGCTAACGAAGTCACAAGGTAAAGACAAAATGGAAAATAATTTGACACGTGACACCCTTCACAGGGTACACCAGCACAGCAAGTAAACCAATACAGTTTCTACTTGAACGTCATGTGTATTTTAACTGGAAGAGGCATCTGATGGCCAGGTCTGTGGGGAAGTGTGCATTCCCCTTTGTTAGCAGTGGGCAGATTCCCAAAGTGATATGAAAATCATGAAGGAGACGAAGATCAACTGGCAAAGAGCAGTATACAGAGACCAAGACAAAAATCACCAACCCCAAACCATAAATTCAGAATAACTGATATCATAGAAGTAAACCACACCTTACCAGAGGAATCAGAAAATAAATAAGTATTGTTTGCTATCCCAGAAAAGTTTATTCTTCATCATCTGAGTTCTGGATATACTGGGTGTATCTATATACATAAATTGTTTCTACTTTTTTGTTCTAATGCAACAATGATGACAAACAAAGTGTCATGACTCTGAGTCAGGAGACAGAAGTAAAGTAAACGCACATTAGCGGAGTTGAAGACGTCGGGTAAGAGGAAGTTGAGCAGGGACCACAACTCGTGAAGGTTGTTCTGTAACGGCGTCCCGGTGAGCAGCAGCCTGTTAGTCGTCTTAAACTCACGAACTATTTCAGACAGCTATGAAAAAAAATACATCAATGCAATTAAAAAGAGAAGAAAAGCTATGGCCAAAAGTTTGAAAATGATATCGCAAAAGTCTACCGGAAGCCATAATTGTAGCACAGTATTTCATTTTTCAGTTTTTTGTAGCGTATGTAAAACTACAAAGCGGTATGCAATGCAAGCAGGTTTCGTTCGACTTTATGAAGCAAAATTTGTTAATTCTGCAAGGTGATGCAAAACTTTTAGCCATGGCTAATGCCAAACGATGAAATAAAATAGAGCACTCTTTTCTGTTCTCTTTTCCTACCTTCGACTTCTCGTTTTTTATTCTGTGCGCTTCGTCTATGACCAGGTATCTCCAGTTAAACTTCTTGAAGACAGACTTTTCTCTGATGACCATCTCATACGACGTGACACAGACGTCCCACTCCCCTGGCACCATGACGTCACGGATGAAGGCAGCCTGACTCGTGATTTAAGCGTTAGTTGGGGGGAGGTCACATTGTTATTATTTTATGGCTGCTGTTCATCAACAGCACTATGCTCAAGTGACACGTCACATACTAAAAAGTGTTTTGCTTTTTAGTTTTTGTGCTCAACATAGTGAATACAAGTGTGTGTGTAATTAAAATATCACTATGAAGCATAATAACATTTTTTTTTTAATAACAGTAGAATGCAAAATTATTCTTTTCCCATGAATTCCATGGCCAAAATCTCGGAAAAGTCTAAATCTAACAGTAGGAGAAAGAAATGTCGGGAAACTCAAGTACAGAGGGTCGACTGTTGCATTGTTATCTCTCCACCCACTCACTCTCGCATCCTTGTCTCCGATGAGGCAGACGGCTCGCAGGGTGGGCACCCAGCGTTTGAACTCGCTCATCCAGTTGTGGAGAGTGGATTTCGGGACCAGGACCATGTGGGGTCCAGGAATGTTTCTGTAGTGCTTGAGATAGCCGAGTAATGCAATGGTCTGCAGAGTCTTCCCCAGACCCTGCGTCGCAAAAAAAAAAAACATGCAGAATAAACATGAATAAGAGAGATCTCTATATCTCCGATATCTTGCACAATCTCGTATGTCACTACAAGGGCACATGCAGTATTTAAAATGGTAACATGCCTGTCTATTCATTTACAATGTGAAGAGTGAAACTGTGAAACTGCAATGCACTGCAGTTGAAACGTTTTCTTTTTTTTTTTTTTTAACGTAGTATATACAGTGGTTCCCATAGTCATAGAGTAGTAATACTCTCTTTTTTTTTTTATAATAAATTAAGCACATTAAAATAGACATTATGATTGTGTGTACCATTTCATCAGCCAGAATTCCATTAATGCCATTTTCATAGAGTGAAATCATCCAGTTTAGTCCTCTAATTTGATAGTCTCTCAACGTTCCATTTTTTACATCTATAACAAATAAAATACAAAATTAGACTGTAATAGAGTGCATTCCATTTTGCTTTTTAGTGTTTGCAAACTAACGTAAATGACTACTTTAAAGAATGGCTTGTTAATTAAGCAAGCACACAAATGATCTACTCCAACCAACAGAAGCAATTAACACAGCGAAATGACATTCAAGACAGTCATTAAAAGAACAATTAATTAAAAGTTAGGCTGCTGCTTAAATAGTAGTTTGGCTTCGCTGGTACTGTAGTACTTTCACATTAATATCGTTTAGAAGCACCGATCAGTGATAAAACTGTTTTTGTCAGCCAAGACAACTGAATGAGACGTATCTTCAGATTGCTTACAGGAAGGGGATTCTTCAAATCTCACGCAGACGTTGGCTGTCTTTCTGCTCTCGGACAGCAGCTCCTCATCCTCCTCTTGTTCTGTACGCCGGTGTCGATAACTGCAAACGTTTACTGTTTTACATTTATGTGCAAAACTTAGGAACTTCCATCACCTTCTTTACAGTGTAAGGGTATGAGGGAACAACATGCAAACTTTAACAAAAACGAAAGCTTTAATAACAGCAATAATATACCAAGCCATGACATTTTACCTATCATGTCAGTCCATGACTTTTGAAAAAGTTAAACATACCAGTATAACATACCTTAAACACAGGGCACTACTGAACTGACAAGGCTGGTCATCCCCTTGCAAGACTATTTCTTGACCCTTCGCAATAACAAGAGCTGACTTACTCTCCAACGGAGAGCAGATTTTGTTTCTCGTCCTTCTTAACGCGCGGCCGTCCCAGCTTGACTTTCAGGGGAGATGTGGGGCTCTTCTGTGCTGCTGGCTGAATAAAGTGGGCAAAGAGCTCTGTCTGCTTTAACAGGAATTCAAACCTGTTGGTTCGATCTGCTTTCTGTAGAAAAATAAATACAAAAACTCAATGGTCTCTGAATGTACAGTATTGCAGAGAGCTATTAAGTGTTATTATAAGACTTGGGGAAATGTTTTATTGACTTAAAACTGAAAAACTCACTAGTTAATTGTACTTTAAGGAGGCTTTGATTGACAGTATAGTATTACTGCCTGCACTAGTTTGATGCTTTAACTGACAATACTGTGGGAACTTAAAGTAACCATTGGGGAGCATAGATTGCACACAAGCCACATTTTTTGAAAAACCTGGGTAAATCTAGGAAAGGAAATACTTGGGAGCAGTGAAATCATGCTGTACGCGATACTCTGTGATACAACAAGACGTATAATAAAGTACAGCACATTCTTAGTACAGTGCAAGCAGCGTGCAACTGCAAAAAACTGCTGTGCACATTTACCACAGTAAGCTTTTCTAAAGGGACAGGAGGACACCGGGAGAATCTCTTACCCTCTTCTCCTCATACTCCGGGTCAGCTTCTGTTTCTACCTTGCTGGTGGCTTTGGGAGGAGCACTGAGCTGGAAAGGAGGATCCTCTTTCTAAAATAAAGCAGTGAATTCATAAAACGCTCATTTAAAACTTGAGTTTCTGTGCGCATCCCGGTTTAAAGCAAAATATTTTACATCCAAAAAAGAGCCACTGGTTAAGAAAATAGTATCTTTCAATGTGTGTCTCAAATCTATGATTAGAAATCAAAAGCAGCATTTGAGGAGCTGCCTTTAGTTTGTTATTAGAATCATGGTGGGGGGGGACGGGGGTCCACTTAACTGTAACAGGTCAAATGAGACTCAGCAGTTGCTTGCATGCAAACGTTACTGGAAGGTAAAAGAAAATGATCCCATGAACTGTGCTTTATCTCCTGGTAGCCTTTGGAAGTCTCTTTCCAGTGCACTGTTATCACCTTGAGTCACGTGTGCATATTGCGCAAGAACAAGTGAGTCAACTCGGTCCATTACAACCAGTGTAGTTAAGAAAAACGCGCGTCTCTAACAGTGGTCTGAAATGAACAAGATTAAACAAACTCATGCAATTTGCGAAAAGATTTTATATTATTATTATTATTATTATTATTTATTATTAACAACAACAACATAATAATAATTGTTGTTGTTGCTAATAATAATAATAATAATATAATATCACTAATATAATATAATAATAATATAATAACACACTGACATGTACATGTTTTTCAAACCTTTTTAAGTTTGGAATGACATTGCAAATATTGTACAACTTTTAATCGAATTGAAAAAAAGCAACCTGTTTTGTAAAATGTATATATATATATATATATATATATATATATATATATATATATATATATATATATATATATATATATATATATATATATATAAATAAGCGAAATTGAAGACTACATGCTAACAACAAGCATAGCTCTCTTTACATGGCAGTACCATCTCTTAGTATCTGGCAAGATTCTTTGTACTGCACATGGACAGAAACCCTGGCATACTAGAATTTCACAAAGCCCACTACTTTCTACAAAGCTATAATCTCTCTTGCAATGCTTTCAAACCATGGTAGTTTAATAAAACACAGAGTGCAACTGTTTATCATATAGACTATTTAACGACAACTGCTGTATGCTGCAGATGTTATTCTGTACGCCCCCTTCCCGCCATATTCCCCAGTTGTAACGAACCAAAAAATATCAAACTTCTGTACCGTCGATTTAGTTTGCGCAAGAAAGCCTCTTGCAAATGCATTGCAAATCCCTAGCTCACCTCGTCCTTGTCTCCTTCGGGATCCCTAGACGTGGACGGGACCTCTTCATCTGACATTGCTGCTACACTTATAATTATATTTGTGTGTTATTTTTTTTGCTAAACAGTCATGTTTTACTGTTAGTTAAAAATAAAAAACTACGTCACTCTTTGGCTGTACCAGATCATGGTTCACGCCCCCTTGCATTACAGACAGGGCACCAGGATCTCGCAAGGAGATGGCGCCATAACACCGCGAGAAAGCGAGATCTTTTTTTAATCTGCTTTCTGACTCCGACTAGAAAATTCTATCAGCAACCCGTCCGCCAAAAAACACGACGTTCAAGCCCCCAACACGACACAGACACATCGGGTCCCTTCCTACGTCACACATTGGTGTTGTCGACATGAAAGTCGTGATGAACATAATGGACTGACGATCTTTAAGTAATTCGCTGATATCCCAATAGGTCGTTATTGACCTTAATAGTTCGCGCGCATTTGCTGCTGAATATATATATATATATATATATATATATATATATATATATAGATATATATATATATATATATATATTCTACAACGTCCAGAATCTTATGTGATTTATGTGCTATTGCTATACACGATAATAATAATATAATTATCTTATTATAATAATTATAATTATTGTACAGCTGTGGCCAAACGTTTTTGCATCTCGTACGTAGAGCATAAATTTCAGAATTGAGTCATAAATGAACAAAGAACATAATTTATAATTTAGATATTTTATTTAACATCGTGTAATCAAAGAAACTACAAAATGATATCGCATCATATATATATCTATATATATATATATATATATATAATATATATATATATATATATATATATATAGATATAGCATAGCCACTTATTACTAAGTAACAACACATATATATATATATATATATATATATATATATATATATATATATATATATATATATATATATATATATATATATATTTTTTAACATATTAACATTCCTAAATTGCATCACAAGTAATGTATACATGTATTTGTATGTTGCATAATAAATGTGTTGTTTTAATTCCAGTTGGCAGTGAATTGCAAATGTGCAACACGACACTAGATGTCAGAATAACATTAGAAATAGCTGCGTTTTCCACCGTTGCAGGAAGCGAAATAAGCAAACGCAAGTAAAAAGAATACAGCAGTTGTTAAAGAAAGCAGTCACTAGAAGTCGTCGTGTTAAAAATAATTAGTGCTCCTGCATTACTGGCTTCTGCGCACACAGTACCTGCTCGTTAGCACTGTTTAAACTCGAATGACAATCACACAGATTGCGTCACAAACTGAAGTGGTTGTTCGTTTTTGCTGTTGTTTTTGTTTTGTTTTGTTTTTTAGTTTGAGTAAAAGTGAAGTTTATGTAAGTATCCACTAGGTGGGGATGATTCTCATAGCAGCACAGAGTTTCAGTTCAACTGTAAGCCTATTATACTCACTGCGTGCTTCATTTTCCTGTCTGTGTGTCTATATTATAATGCACGGATGGTTTTTGGCAGGGCAACTTCATGAACCCCATAGAGTTCAAACAAACTGTTTCATCATTTTCAAATTTAAATTAGAAAGAAATGATGACTGGAGGGATATACAGTATTTCAAATTTGCAGATAGGTGCACTTGCGCAACATTTCTGAAGAGGTGCATATCAATTGGTAAGTGCATTCTTGTCTGGATATGCCATTATCCTAATGAAAACTTCCACATTGCTCTTAGCCTGCTGTATCCTGATCAGACCAGAAGTGCAGATAACAATGTTAATCCTATATTTTATGCAAAACAAATTAGGGATAGAGGCTGCAATCTTTAGTACATTATTTCAATCAGTGTTGTTGCAATGTTTTTCTTAATCTTTGCTCGTAAGCCCCCACTGCATCATTTCTACCTTCTCAGCAGTAAGGCTCAGCAAAGATGCACTGTAGAAGTTAGGCACAGAACCACCTCAGCCCCTTATATAAGCAACCTTTTAATGCTTCACAACTCTATTGAGTCGGTGTAGTATGACCTGGATTTGAACGCGAGCCCTTGGGGTTAAACAGCACTGGATAAAGGAAGAATATCTACGTCAGCACTCTGCGTCTTGAGTCTGTGCAAAGCTAAGAACATTCGACTTCAATTACAGACTGCTCAAGACTTTGCCATCTTGTCTCAGTCTTTATTCATTGTCCAAGAATCTTTAAAAAATATTTAATTTAAAGTTAAATGCGCTTCATATCAAACTGAAAATAGACATAACCCTGGGCCAGATTCTCAAAGCTATTAACTCCAAAACATCATTAGCATGATATTTTATACAAAGTAATAACACCCGAAAAAGTCACCAAACCAGAAATAAACGACTTGGACATCCGATGCCAGGGCTTGTGAGGGCTCTTGAGTGGTCTCTTATTTGTTCTGGAGTTGCAAAAGGTGTTTTTTTTTTTTCCCCCATCAGACAAAAATAATGCTAATGACGGTATGGAGTAAATAGCTTTGAGAATCTACTCCCCTATGATGCTTTGGTTCAGTAAAATGCCATTGCTGTCCTTTTATATTACCAGGGGTTAACATGAAGAAGCCCAAGCTATCAGCTATATGATAGTTCAACAAAATAAAAACAGTCAACCCATGTTGCACAGTGATCCTGATACTTAAGGTGACAATGTGGTCCAGTGGTTAAAGTCCAGGGCTTGCAACCTGAAGGTCACCAGATCAAATCCCACCACTGCCACTGACTGACTCAATGTGTGTGACACCAAGCAAGTCACTTCACCTCCTTGTGCTCCATCCTGCAGATGAGATGTTAAATCAATGTCCTATTGTAAGTGACTCTGCATATAATGCACAGTTGACATCCTATCTCTGTAAAGTGCTTTGTGATGGTGGTCCACTATGAAATGCACTATATATAAAAAAAGATATTATATTATACTGTAACATGCTGGACTAGTACCTATATGCTACCCTGTTATCGCTGTAGGTTACCAGTTTGGGTTTATTTAATTTAGATACCATTGCTAATGTCAAAATAACAAAATGTTACCAATGGGCATTGTAGCATTATTGCCTTTGGAAATTGGAAAGGGTACTTACTGTCCATGCAGACAGAGAGCAGTACTGTCAGATCATTTTCCATATATTTGGAGATGGAAATGCTTCTTGAACAACAGGTTTAACATGAGTAAGTGGGTGGATTCTTAATATGACAAGCCTCAGTGAGTCATACAAGGAAGCCAATTTAAAGGTTTGACATTTTATGTTGGAATACTATAAAAATGTGCTTTCAGATGTGGTTCTTCAGAAGCTTACATTATGGATGGGGTGTCAGGGTGTCATTAATTAACACCTGAACTTGTTCTTCCCTCTGTGAAGTCCATAGCATGAGGCACGCACAAAGAGGTAATACTCTAGTGTACTAATGTAATACACTAGTGTGTATTTGTTATCATCTCTATTACACTTCTCTCATTATGAGGTGTGTAGTATCACCGTTCATTATTGCTTTCTCATTATCCATCATTGTAAATGATTAAAAATAAATCGCTGTACCGTAGATACCTCTCCAAGCTCTCCAATTATAAAACAGTCTTTGTGGGTCTTTATATAATATTGTTATATTGAAGTCAGATCTTTATGTGGATCTTAACAAGATTTAGATTTAGTTTTTTTTTTTTTCTTTTCTTTTCTTTCTGAATGCATTCATTGTATTGTTATAGAGCATCTTGAATTATTAGTATTATTATTAGTTAGGAAACATTCTGCGCATACAAGACCTACTGCATCCCTAACCAGAGACTTTTTTGCATAAATAAAGACCAGCTGGGAGGCAGTGTTGGATTTGAAGTAGTTCTACTGGTGGTGGTGGGACCTCCCTCAGTGGTTCTTCCTTTGATGCAGTTTTAACCAGAAACTTGTCACTGTAAACACAGCAGCCTGATCACTGCTGCAGCCTTTATTATTATTATCATTGTTGTTTTTAAAAGCAGCCATCACGTGGTCACAATGTCTTGTCTGCATGCTTGTATTTATAAAGCACCATGTGCCTCAGTACTAGTGCATTGTGTTTAAATTAGTGGGAGGGGAGCCTTTTCTGTCACTGATCAGTGACTTGACTTCCTTCTCTCTGGCTCAGCAGTGCTCCAGAACAGAGAAATTGACTGGTGCTAGTCTCTTTCACAGCAGTAGCGTTTCATACAGTCCAGCTCCCACACTGGATTCGCTTTGTGCTCCGGCACTCACCTAACAACATGAGCGCAGGGGATGTGGTCTGCACAGGCTGGCTCATCAAATCACCTCCAGAAAAGAAATTAAAGAGATATGTGAGTAATACGAATGAAACTGTTCTCCTCGGCTGTGTATGTTCTGATGTATTCTCCTCAGCCTGCTGTACTGTAGAGTTGTAGTTCGTGCGCTGTCAGTGTGTGCACAGATCAGGGCCACAAACAAGAGCTGGTAGCAATGCAGCTTGGGTTTGTGTTTTACATTGTATTTGATTATGTTAAACAAAGACAACAAGCCATGCTTCTGTGACATATTTATTCTATTTGATTTTGAAACTGTGCTTTAGCCTTCAACAATACATGGTACACTGCATATTTAGAATCCTTTTACAGGGTGATTTGAATGTTTTTATTAACATGAGCATTTAGATTTTCAAATTGATTTCATTTGTGGAAGTATTTCACATCTTTTAATAGTCTTTTAATATACCTTTATATATATATATATATATATATATATATATATATATATATATATATATATATATATATATATATATATGAAATATGTAGATTTAGCGCTAAGCTCATTGTATTCCTATTACATTGAGGAATGTAGGCTAGGGACAGTTTCTAAAGGAAGATACTGTAGTTGGAAACGATCGAAACATGCAAGTGTAGACCGGGGGGTGGGGGGAGCGGAGGGAAGGGGCCTCTCCACTTGCAACTGTCTCCGGTTTTTGAAAATTAGGGTGTGTGTTACAAAACATAGGAAGCTCTATTACTGCTTAGCTGTTAGAAAACAGCATGCCAGGCAGAAATAAATGATGACAGCGTTTATTAGTTTTAGAAACTAGTAGAAACAAGAGGCTGCTTGATTATCCAACACAGCAGGCTCATGTGCACACTATTGGGGCATGGACTGTCTCACTATATCTGTGTGTATATCTAACAGTTTAAGACACTTAATGAGAGAGGCAGGAGTTTCTTTGCAGTAGGATATCCAGGACAGCAGGAAAAAACACACTCTTTTCCTCCCGGGCAATGACTAGTGAAGTAGGATACAGATGGACTCACAGTAGCAACAGACAGCTCTATAAACATTATACAAGTCATTAGTCATTATTTGTGCTTTTGTGCCATTGTTTGTTCAAGTTCATTGTAAAATGTGGATCTTCTTTACAGTAAAGGTTAGATTGACGTAGACTCGTCATGCAAAAAAAAGCTTAATTGGTCCGCAAATATAATGCGAGTTAGTAACAAATAACAGCTGAGGCAGCAGTCACAAACAGTTCTAGTCTTTAAGAATAGAATCTTATGCAACATTGAGATTGTCATTCTTTGAATTCTCAAATGAAACAGTATTATTCCCTCTGAATTTTAGTAAACAAGGCTTTTTATGTGATAAAAAATCAGTGAGTAAAATACTAAATTTGTAGTCACTGCTGAGATCCAATTACTGTACCAGATTTTGAGGACAGCGATTGCTTGTTTTTATTCTAAAGTCACTTGACAGTATAAGCCTGCTAAAATATGCTAGTTAAATATCTATGTTAAATTGATTGTTCCACACTGCAACTGGCAGGAAGAACACTAAAGTAAATACAAAGTGGGGTATGTTTTAATATACAGAAGCTGCGGGGGGGGGACGACGACCACGACGACTGGGACACACATTGAACTTTACTGTGATGTCATAATGTAGTTACAATTTCTGGTGCCATGGCAACAGGAAGACATGATCTCTGAGTCATCAATCTGAGGGGAGAACCTATAATTAAAACGCTCATTAACAGGCACATGACCTTTCACTCTGAAATGAGTTTCTGTCTTTGGTTACATGCAGAATGTCAGTGTCAGCCATATTTCTGCTTCCACACTTGTGATTTCCTTGTTAAACACACACTTTCAAATACAGGACAAATATGACACCTAATTGTATAGCACATAAATGTGTTGTTTTAGTAGTACCAATGTCAGTGCAATAAATCTCCTATACAGTAAAGAATGCTTACCATCACTCCTGCAAACATTAGCCTTTGTTTACTTGCTTTGTTTAATTATTACAAAGTGTTTAGAAAACTATAGTTAGTAAAACAGATATATTATTAATGTTGTATCAGCATTTCTCACTTGTTATGTGTGTTCATGTTTATTTTGCCAGGCTGTGGGTGCGCTCCTCAGTTTATCATCATCATTATTGCACAGCCAAATCTGAAGAGAATTGAATGCACTTGAATAGGCAATGTATACGTTATTTAAGGTTAGACTCTTTATTAAAAGATCTTCAGTGCTTAAAATTAAGGGAGACAAACGTTCAGACAAAGCATCTTATCTGTGCATTCAGTTCTAAACACACTTTATCTGTCTCAAATGCACATGTTGTTGGGTAGCCACATTTTCAAAGTTTTTACTCCAGTCTTTATTTAAATTTTTGAAAGAGGGAAAACGCCTGATCATTTTACAAAACCAGAACCAAGCAGCTGAGTATGTATTTCAGGTCATCCTAGGCACTCTCAAGGCCTTTAATTTTTTATGTTGTAATATTAACTTTTTTTTTTTTTTCCTCCTTCAAAAAATAAGAGTTAATCAAAGGAGTTAATAGGAGTTAATCAATGCTAATTTTGTTAAAAAGAAAAGCGTCTGGGAAAGAAATGTGGTGGAAAAACATTTCAGTTTTGTGAACAGTGGATTTGATTGGTAACATGGAGCACAAGCATAGGGTATCTAAAGAAAATTCAATTGTTAATTTGCATTGCAAATTCATACAGTAATTTAGCGATAAAGATTGCAACAGTCCTCTCTTTGTTCCTGTAGCATTCACATTGTCATGCAGTCCACAGAGAGCCTCTGTGACTAACACCGCAGAGTCACTAACTCACCACTGTGGGATGATTGTAAACCAAATGATATGATTCACTTTTGATGAGAGAGGTGGGTGTTTATCTATATGAGAAGCAGCTGCAGTGTAAATGCACTGAAATATTGGGACGAGCAAAGTGTCATTGCATCACCATTTATTGACTATGTGGAGAGTAACTAAACTGCATTCAGTTTAACAATAGCAGAGTAAAGCGCATAGTCTTATTGGCCCTCAGTCCCTACTAAATCTTTCTAATGGCTCTGGTGCAGCATTAAGAGAAGACCACAAGAGCAGCTTTGTACTGAACAGTACAAATACCATTGTATGAACCACTGGTAGACTGGTACCTCCCATGTAATACATTCGTATCTTTATATACAATATCAATGGTATGAACTGAAAGTTCCACATAGGTGCTAATGGGTCACTGTATCACCACTATATCGTACCAAATCCTTTATGTTGCATTTGCTGATGATACACTGGAATCACATTAGGTTGATTTTTCAAACTTCTCTGTAAGGCAGTTATTTCTCCCACTTTTTAACTTTCACAGCATTCACATTTTTGTTTGTTTTTTTTTTCCTGTGGTTTCATCCAGAATGCAGCTGCTAAGGTTTCATTTGTGGTAAAGCGTTATTAACAATAGCTATCTGGTGAAGTGGGCGTTGATCACAGGACTTGTTTTTGTTCTGATGTAGTATCTTTCAGGCTAAAGGCTGCAACCTTTCCCATCGTCTTCTGTGATCAGTGATGTGTGGTGCTTTATGCAAAGTTTTGTATGCGATACATACAGTAGATAAAGGCATTTTCTCATGCTAGGGTTGGGGAAGCGAAGATTTTCAGAGGAAACTTTTGTTTCACAACAAACAGCACTTTGAAAAACCACTCATGTTCCAGCTGTGGTATTGAGGCGACCCCTAATGTCCCATGGTGGGGGTCCTAGAATGTTTTACGTCACGTGGTGCCCCCCCACCTGCCACATTTCATTGCTCTGTGCTGAATGTCATTTTCATCATTGAACTGCATAGTGGATGACTGAATCCAGTCCACAGTGTGTCCACTTTGCTCTACTTTTACTTTACTTTGTGTGACCCTGAGAATGCACCTCTGTAGTGAGCAGTGCTCTGTGTCACAGTAGATGCTGGTACAGTATAAAAGCTGGTATCCTTTCCTGTATTGTTGACTTTGGTTCACAGCGGTACCGTTTTCCTTTTCTCTTTTACTTGTATTTTACATGCACTCTGATTGCAGGCAGGACGGTAATGTCACATAGTTTAAAAAAAAAAAAAGTATTTGTCGCTTTTCTTTTATAAGATGTGGTGTAGCGTTTGAATTAGTTTGAACACAGTAAACTATGCAATTAAAAAATGTGCCCTAGAGTGTGACATTATATGAGTCAGTAGCTTTCTGTGTGCTTGACAAATGCTTTTTTTTTTTTTTTTTTTTTTGGTGGGTTGAGTTGCTGCTTCTTTTGTCCTACTCGACTGCCCACAAGTTTTAAGAGCCTGTGTATGGTTAGAGATAACCCTTTGGCAGCCGTTACTGACATCAGCAAAAGTCACCCGCCTAGCTTGCTATCTGCCTCTTGCTAGAACGAGATATCTATTCCAAAGAAAAACTAATTCTGACTAAAGAGCACTGCCCAGCCTAACTCACAATGAAATTGCTTGTCTCCCAAAATGTGTTACAAGGCATCAGTCTAGTGATGGTGTTTTAGCAAATGAGTTTATCGAGAAATCCTTGATTTTTTTGTGTCCAGATGCCTCAAGGAGATATGAATTATTGACTATGCAAACATGCATGTGTTCCATACAGTTTGTATATAGTAGGCTACTGTTTTGCCAACCACACTGTTTTGCACACATCTTATTTATGTTTGAAATCTAGAAACTACCAGCAGTGGTGTACTTTTGATTATTAGAGAATTATTAGAGATTATTATAGTATGAAATGGTTAGTAAATGCATGCTTCATTTTTTTGTTCTCGGTTATAAAATGTTGAGGAATTAATAGGAGATTTAGGAAGCCAATAGTCACGAAAGAATAAAGATATTTATTTTGCATTGCATGTAAAAAAAGTCATATTTTGTATAGTTTCAATATGAGCGTCTAAAGAACAAACTTAAAGAAGAAGCCATTTGTATTAGGGGCTTGTACAGTAAGTTCTTTCTTTCTTCAAGGTGTGAAATTGCATTCCAATAAAATGCAAATCAGTCATGCAAATTTTGCAATAAGCAGAAAATGCAAAGTCCTCAGTTCCACGTCAACCAGTCCCATGTGACTGCTCAAAGAGGATCCAGGTAATGGAATACTTCCATCAATCTTACCTGCCGCACACCTCCATTTGCTATATAGGGCTCCAATGCTCAGATTTCAAAGAGAGTTCCCTGTTTGCTTGCCTGGCATGTCACCTGTGCAGTGTGTCTGGGTCAAAGCACGTACCTGGCTGTGAAGCATGGCAATCTTAAGTGGAAGCAGCTGGTTAGTTAATTACAGGAAAGAAGGTGGTGAAGGGGCGGGGACAATTGCAACTCTCGTGGTGAAATAACCAAGGAAGTGTCCGACAATATGAAAGCAAGGCTTGCAAACAAAGATTTCTGTATTCTAGTTTAGCACCAGCTGTATTTTTTTTTTTTTAAATCAATATCTCTGCAAGAACATACGACTTGAGACATATGTAGACAATGGACATGCACTACAGGTGACAAATAATACAGTTTTGATATATATATATATATATATATATATATATATATATATATATATATATATATATATATATATATATACACATTTTAAAAAGTTACATTGTAAAGTAGATGGTGATAAGTGCTACAAACTATTAATAAATAATCACAACAATGCTGTTAATTCTGTTCAGACGTTACAGGCTCTAGTATAATAACGTTGGCACGCAATGTACTGTACAGCAACACAGTCGAAAGCTAAATAAAGCATTAGCTTTTCTACAGTAGCAGTACAGATGTCCAAAACAACAGATGGAAGTCGTGATTAAAAATTAATTCTATTCCCATCACAGTTTCTACAGTGTGCTCTGGTGCAGGTACGGTGTAGGCCAGCTCATAAACACACTGTACGTAATGAAGCACACAGCATCTCCTAATAGCCAGCTCATAAACACACTGTACATAATGAAGCACACAGCATCTCCCAATAGCCAGCTCATAAACACGCTGTACGTAATGAAGCACACAGCATCTCCCAATAGCCAGCTCATAAACACGCTGTACGTAATGAAGCACACAGCATCTCCCAATAGCCAGCTCATAAACACACTGTACGTAATGAAGCACACAGCATCTTCCAATAGCCAGCTCATAAACACACTGTACGTAATAAAGCGCACAGCATCTTCCAATAGCCAGCTCATAAACACGCTGTACGTAATGAAGCGCACAGCATCTCCCAATAGCCAGCTCATAAAAACACTGTACGTAATGAAGCACACAGCATCTTCCAATAGCCAGCTCATAAACACGCTGTATGTAATGAAGCACACAGCATCTTCCAATAGCCAGCTCATAAACACGCTGTACGTAATGAAGCACACAGCATCTCCAAATAGCCAGCTCATAAACACGCTGTACGTAATGAAGCACACAGCATCTCCCAATAGCCAGCTCATAAACACGCTGTACGTAATGAAGCACACAGCATCTCCCAATAGCCAGCTCATAAACACGCTGTACGTAATGAAGCACACAGCATCTCCCAATAGCCAGCTCATAAACACGCTGTACGTAATGAAGCACACAGCATCTCCCAATAGCCAGCTCATAAACACGCTGTACGTAATGAAGCACACAGCATCTCCCAATAGCCAGCTCATAAACACGCTGTACGTAATGAAGCACACAGCATCTCCCAATAGCCAGCTCATAAACACGCTGTACGTAATGAAGCACACAGCATCTCCCAATAGCCAGCTCATAAACACGCTGTACGTAATGAAGCACACAGCATCTCCCAATAGCCAGCTCATAAACACGCTGTACGTAATGAAGCACACAGCATCTCCCAATAGCCAGCTCATAAACACGCTGTACGTAATGAAGCACACAGCATCTCCCAATAGCCAGCTCATAAACACGCTGTACGTAATGAAGCACACAGCATCTCCCAATAGCCAGCTCATAAACACGCTGTACGTAATGAAGCACACAGCATCTCCCAATAGCCAGCTCATAAACACGCTGTACGTAATGAAGCACACAGCATCTCCCAATAGCCAGCTCATAAACACGCTGTACGTAATGAAGCACACAGCATCTCCCAATAGCCAGCTCATAAACACGCTGTACGTAATGAAGCACACAGCATCTCCCAATAGCCAGCTCATAAACACGCTGTACGTAATGAAGCACACAGCATCTTCCAATAGCCAGCTCATAAACACACTGTACGTAATGAAGCACACAGCATCTCCCAATAGCCAGCTCATAAACACGCTGTACGTAATGAAGCACACAGCATCTTCCAATAGCCAGCTCATAAACACGCTGTACGTAATGAAGCACACAGCATCTCCCAATAGCCAGCTCATAAACACGCTGTACGTAATGAAGCACACAGCATCTCCCAATAGCCAGCTCATAAACACGCTGTACGTAATGAAGCACACAGCATCTCCCAATAGCCAGCTCATAAACACGCTGTACGTAATGAAGCACACAGCATCTCCCAATAGCCAGCTCATAAACACGCTGTACGTAATGAAGCACACAGCATCTCCCAATAGCCAGCTCATAAACACGCTGTACGTAATGAAGCGCACAGCATCTTCCAATAGCCAGCTCATAAACACGCTGTACGTAATGAAGCACACAGCATCTCCAAATAGCCAGCTCATAAGCACGCTGTACGTAATGAAGCACACAGCATCTCCCAATAGCCAGCTCATAAACACGCTGTACGTAATGAAGCACACAGCATCTCCCAATAGCCAGCTCATAAACACGCTGTACGTAATGAAGCACACAGCATCTCCCAATAGCCAGCTCATAAACACGCTGTACGTAATGAAGCACACAGCATCTCCCAATAGCCAGCTCATAAACACGCTGTACGTAATGAAGCACACAGCATCTCCCAATAGCCAGCTCATAAACACGCTGTACGTAATGAAGCACACAGCATCTCCCAATAGCCAGCTCATAAACACGCTGTACGTAATGAAGCACACAGCATCTCCCAATAGCCAGCTCATAAACACGCTGTACGTAATGAAGCACACAGCATCTCCCAATAGCCAGCTCATAAACACGCTGTACGTAATGAAGCACACAGCATCTCCAAATAGCCAGCTCATAAGCACGCTGTACGTAATGAAGCACACAGCATCTCCCAATAGCCAGCTCATAAACACGCTGTACGTAATGAAGCACACAGCATCTCCCAACAGCCAGCTCATAAACACGCTGTACGTAATGAAGCGCACAGCATCTTCCAATAGCCAGCTCATAAACACGCTGTATGTAATGAAGCACACAGCATCTTCCAATAGCCAGCTCATAAACACGCTGTACGTAATGAAGCACACAGCATCTCCCAATAGCCAGCTCATAAACACGCTGTACGTAATGAAGCACACAGCATCTCCCAATAGCCAGCTCATAAACACGCTGTACGTAATGAAGCACACAGCATCTCCCAATAGCCAGCTCATAAACACGCTGTACGTAATGAAGCACACAGCATCTCCCAATAGCCAGCTCATAAACACGCTGTACGTAATGAAGCACACAGCATCTCCCAATAGCCAGCTCATAAACACGCTGTACGTAATGAAGCACACAGCATCTCCCAATAGCCAGCTCATAAACACGCTGTACGTAATGAAGCACACAGCATCTCCCAATAGCCAGCTCATAAACACGCTGTACGTAACGAAGCACACAGCATCTCCCAATAGCCAGCTCATAAGCACGCTGTACGTAATGAAGCACACAGCATCTCCCAATAGCTAATCCACAGGTGAAAGGCTCATTTAGAGAAATCTTTGCTCAGCTTTGTTGCACAATATCGTAGATCTGCAATGGAAGGCCACCATTAACAATGGATATAGTCATGTTTGTTTTCTAGTTTTGTTTCAGATATGTTGATGACAGGGCAACACGCCCAGCCTTTAAAGCATCTTGCAATCATTATTTTAACATTTTATAACATGTAGTGTAAGCATACACTGTTCCATTGTATCAGACGTGGTCACAATTACAAGCTTGTCATTGTTTTCAATACGGTAGTTCACTTTTGTTTAACAGAAGTAGCCACCTTGTGATATCATCTTGCTTTATTGGAACTGCAACCTCTCTAATTTGAACCTTTGCTGTTAATTCATGTAAATATCAAAAAAATAATTTGTCAGCAATTGTCTCTTGTTGCAAAATGTGCTGACAAATCAGAACGGGTTAAGGAGCACACCCTTGGTATTAAGAAACAACATTTTTGTCGCAGCTTTCATTTTTTTGTATACAATCTGATTAATAATCAGATTTCTGGGCTGAGTTGCCTATTGAGACTGAAGGCTGGTTAATAATATCATCTTTATTTTTATATAGCGTCTTTCATAGTGGACCACCATCACAAAGCACTTTACAGAGGTAGGCTGTGAACTGTGCATTGTGTGCAGAGTCACTTACAAGAGGACATTGATTTAACATCTCATCCGTGGGATGGAGCACAAGGAGGTGAAATGACTTGCCTGGACTTTAACCACTGGACCACACTGCCTCCTAAATTTAAATCAAAGAAAACCTGAACAGCTTTGGGTGCTGGTGATTTTCAGGTGAAACACAGTGTCTTCAAGTCAGAAACAAGAAAATATAAAGAAAATGATGTCAGGTCTATTACATTGGTATTTAGTGTTAAATTATCAGTTTTTCTTTTTGTTTTATCCATGCTGGTCATCTAGACTGCCAATGGGGCTACAGAGGCTTTTGTTTTCAGAGGTTACAGCAGAAGCAAAAGACAAAAAGAGAGAGGAAGTGAATTCAGCACCAGGGTTTCTATCTGGTCTTACAGTATGTTATGCCTATACTGTGAAACGGTTTACATGTTCTTGTGTTATTCCTGTACTATGAAATCCTGTGTTTTCAGGGGATAGTCCTATAGATTTGGAAAAAGTAAACCAGAAGGGATCCAGGCACCCCCATATATGTTCTTATGTATAACATGCATACTCAATTAGAAAACATTCATAAGGGACTTCATCTTGGAATGTCTCAGAATAATGAGCTAGTTTTTAGAGGTTTAGTTTTTTTAGCACGTTTTTCACGTAAAATGAATGATGATACAGAAGAGAACTTTAAATGCACAATTATTTAAAGTCAGGCTTATTTTTGTTGTAATACCCATTAGCATTCTATGTGGTTGCCAAGTCTGTGACAGTTAAAGACATGTGTTATTTTGCACTGGGGGTTGTGATTTTCAGCTCTGAAGTGTTTGTTCCTGAGTTGCTGCTGCTCAGAAATGGAACACCTGTCCACAAAAAGGCAGCTGAATGTTTGGGAAGCTCCCAGCGTGAGCACAGCTTCTGCTGTGTGAAAGCAAAGACGACGACGCACTGAAAGACAAATGAAAACCCTTACAAATGACAAATAATCACAGTAATAGCATCCCCCTGATGGAACATTCATGCAGTTACCTTTCTCTTTTGTGAAGCCTTATTTTTGTCACAGGGTAACATTTTCTTAACAGTGGGTAGGGTCACATAGCCTTTTAAGTGCTACACCAAAAATTAAATTTGGATTAAAGCATTTCAAATCCAAACTAAAGCCAAACACAAAGGTATCATTAAATGAACCTTGTGTGCAGCATCTTCTTCAGCCTCAACAAACCTGGGATACAAAAACAAAGAACCGATTAAAGACACTGGCAAAAGAAAGTTGGTATTAATACATATTAAGGAATTCTTCATCAAGGTCTGTTTGTTTGTTTTTGGGTTTTTTTTTGTTTATTTTTTACAGCCCATTTGAAATCCCTTTCAGACATTTAGAGAGGGTTTATTAGCTTATTCTCGTGTTTCAAAGCACCTTTAAACCTTAAAACGATGTTTGTCAACAACCTTTTAAAAAAAAACAAAAAACGAAAGCATCCTTTAAAAACATATTGCTTTGTGCTTAGGCCCCAAGTCTCACGATTGGGTGTTCATATTTTCATAAATGTATCTCAAAAAGCTTTCTTGTTGTGAATTTTAACTTCCACCCCCAATCATTCTCTAATGATGTCCCAAGCATTGCAAGATGTGGTCTTCTTTATCTACAACTTAATTTGTGTTTGTCCAAAATTAAAAAAAAAAAAACTATTTTATTTAATTTTTCTACTTAATGATTGATACACAATGTGAGTTTCAGAATAGGGCTAAATCTGCAATATATTTATAGAATGGATAGATTACTTAGCGGGATATACCACTATGGTCATTTTCCAGGAACATTCAACGAGTGACAACTAAAACGTTTTTCACAGTATTTCAAGCATTCTGCAGAAGTCTCCAACTGCACGTTGAATATTGTTTATCACAAGTCAAACAGGCTGGTTACAAAGATTTAAAAAAAAAAAGTGATAAACCCATTTTCGAGCTGCAGCCCTCGTAGTGTCTTGTTACTATTATACTGTAGAATTTTTTTAGAAAATACATTGCACATATCAACCCCCACCACACACACACACACACACGTGCGCGCACACACACACACACAAAATAGCCTTTACACTGAGTTGTGTCCCTGTTGTATTCTTAACTCGTAATATTCTTTGTAGGATATTAAATCCATAACCTCATAAATGCAATCCAGTGTCCACATTTTATCAGCTTTACAATAGTTTCTGATTTCATCCACTCCTTTCCTGTCTAAACCAGATTTGAGATATACTTCTGATGATATTATGGAGGTAACCTGAGAGTGTTTACTTGGAAAATCAGTCAATTTGCAAGAAATGCATCATATTATGGGTTCTGTAAAACCAGTCAGAAAAGTTTAAAAGCTGAACATTCATCACACACGTGCAAGCATTTGACACAGACGCTTCTCTCTTGAGTGTATCGCATACCTCCTCTTATATCTGGAACAGTTTTCACCTGCCCAAAGCATTTCAAACAATGTTTGTTCACGCATTCAAATATTAGCAGTGCTACAGCAATCTATTTTTGTTCTGGGTTCGCTGCATTGAAATAAGTTATTTTCATAGAGGAAACACTACTAAGAGTTGCGGTATCCATCATGATAAATAAACACAAAACCAGTCGACAATTAGAATTGCAAACTGGCCCACAAAGGGTTATGTATTGGTTGTCATAACCCTGCTGCTCTGGGGCTTCATGTAAGGATGTTGAACGGGATCTCGTTGTGCAGCAGCTTCACAACAAGGGATCGCTGTAGAGATGTAGTAAGATTGATTCCTATGTGCAGTGCAGTGTGGCTGCCATGGCTGCTTTGTGACACTGCACAAACATGCTGGAAGAAATATTACATTAAAAAATCAAATAATCTCACAAGAAACAGCCATGCAGTTGAAAACAATCTACTGTTCATAAATAAAATTATCTCTCTTTTTTGTTTTATTTTTTTTCCTGGGAGTCACCGCTGACATACCTGAAATGAACTATTTGCACTCTTATTAGATGACCACCTGGCTATGCTCTGTTTTGTCATATCTCTGAAGTTACCTATCCTTCCTTCAAACACCCTAATACTTGACTAAACAGTTCTTGACTTTGAATAAATAAAGACATTTTTGTTTTGTTCCCTTAAATTGAATGCATTCTGCATGGGCTTTCAACACTTGCCAGAGAATTCCAGATATGATCATGGCTAGCCAAAGAGCTAGCCAAACAGACCAAAGCTGTTATTTTTTTTTAATTTTATTTGTTGATCCAAAACATTTTGAAACTATGTTACTGGCAACTCTTCATGTGACATTTTTCAGATTCCAAAACTTCATCTCACTCTAAACTAACTGGCCCGACTTCCATTAAAAAAAAAAAAAAAGAAAGAAAATAATATTAAAGTAAACCAGAGTGAATATCAGGCTGAATTCCAGGGGTACCATTAAAATCTATCTGTATAAACCTAGAGTTCTCTCTTCATGATACTGCTGCAAGATGGATGTGCACAGATGTTCTGTTTGTGTTTACATGCCAAAACTAATCAAAAACACAAGTGTTGTTGCTGATGGCTGGGTTATAACTTTCCATAATATTGGAGAGGTTGTGGGAATGTAGGACAATTAGTGCTGGATTATCTGTGAAATGGGGGTATTTTGGTAATGCGCATGGTTTTCCTTTTCTTAATGTGTTTGCTGCAGTGTTTACCATTAATGCACCAACAATGTGTCTTGCACATCAACTGAAGACGACACCCTTCTAATATGAATTCCCTGAGCAGCATGTTGGTTTTTGGGTAAACGTTGATGGAGTTGAAGAGGGTGGTGAAAAGAAGACCGTCTTCCAGTCTTGAGCAATTTGTGAAATATTGGGTGTCAGAACATAATCTTTTTTTGGCCTGCTGGTTAAATAAACAATACCCATATTTAACTGGCAACAGTACATCTGCACAGCTTAAAAAGTGGATCTGAAGCCACAGGTGGTCAATACTTGTGAACACTGTAAGCAAACAAAAGGTCAACATTTATAAAGTTGTCCCCATCTTAAAAAAGGGGAATTAAGTTATTTGGAAGTTATTATAATGCAGTGCGTTTAAAAAGAGTTCCCCTTCCATTAATACATACAGTGCATGACTGCTGATGAGGAGACTGACAGCTGCCAGCTAAGTGATCTGAGCTCATTTGCTCCATATTCAACCCTTAAAACAGTTACTGTACTTAACTGTATCAATTTATGAAAATTCCACTGTATTCTTAGAATATCTGTGAGCAGATAATGAATGAATCTTGAATCACATGAATGAGACTCACTGCCTCCCCCCCCTCCCCCCCTCTACCCAGGTGCATTGCCATGAACATGGAGCAAAAACAAGGTCACATGATTTGAGCTCAGTCACACATTATTTGTCTGTGGTCATGTGATTTGCTGATGGTCACAATATGAGACAGGAGGGAACTAGTCTCAACCTTGTCTGTTGTGTTTAATGATTTATTTGGATGGGAACTCGTTTTGTAAAATCCTAATTTTCAAAGAGAAATGGTGGCAATATTTAAGGCAGGAAGGCTCTGGTGTAATGATAGGAGAACCTGGGCTGTTTTGAGGAAAATGAATTTCAATGAGGTGGTAGTAAAGTACTTTAGGTTAGGTTACTATAACTGAATGCTTTGTACTTTGAATGAAGTTGAATTGACTCATATGTGCGCTTGCATACTCTTTACACATTTCTCTTCAGATGTAAAAAAACGAATAAATAGTGGTTTGTGGGTCAGTAGCTGATAGATCCATTTTGCCCAACTTCCTGTTTATTTTCCTTGCATTAACAATATACTAGCTTTGATATCATGAGAGCACTGGCACTTAGAGATATGGTGCTGCAATGCAACATTCACTAATATATATATATATATATATATATATATATATATATATATATATATATATATATATATATATATATACTGTAATCACTGCTGGTGTGGTTGACAGCAGTTTACAGTAAGCATTTTAAGAATTCATTGTACAATTTTTTTCAAAACTTTTGCAGTGGGTTTTTGCATATCCTGTAGCATCTGTCTCATTTTCGGTAAGTTAGGAATCATACAAAAACATCAGCTGCCATATATAATATATAATTTAGCAGCTGGCTTAGCAAGCACTACTGCTAAAATCACTAGGACTGTTGTACAAGTAGCTGGGATATCTATCCTCAATTTAGCCCTTCCCTTTCTAGAGCTGGTTACTGTTTTTGTTTTGTTTTTTCTTCTTCGTTAGTTTCAATTTGAGTGACTCAGACCGAGCCAGTTAAATGCACGTCTTGTCAGAACTGGGTATGTGTCAGCGTAATCAGCCACAAGGAGCCCTGCCGGCTGGATTGAGGTGCAAAGCGATCAGCCCTGTAGCAGCAGCCTGCCTCACACACTGTACTGTATGGTTTTATACTAGGCATTGATTGGCTCTGAAGCTTCAACTCTGCTCAAAGTGAAAGGAACATCGGACACAGACACACAGACACACACACACACACACACACACACACACACACGTCTTTGTTGCAGCCAAATGCACTCGCTTGGATCTTCGTGAGCTTTTGTTAATTAATGTACCTCCCGTCTGTAAACAGTTATTGCTGTCTAGTTATGTGCTAATGTCATCCTTCACAGGTGTGAACTGACAACCACATTCATGAGATGTATTGTTCTGTACATGGCTAGGTGGGTTTCTGTGGTATAAACAACCAGTTTCTTAGTTTGCATGAAATGTGTAGAAGAAAAAGAATCCTGTCTATGAACACAAGTCAGTTTAAAGTCTAAAGTTATTATTATTATTATTATAATAATAATAATAATAATAATAATAATAATAATAATAATAATAATAATAATAATAATACACTTTTTTTTTTTATTTCACACAGCCAGTTCCATTTAACCTTGACTAACATCCATTTGAATAAAGTTCTGTGGAAAGAAAAGTCGTTTTGCAGGCGCTTTAGTACACATGCAAATGTGCTATTTCCCTGTTTTTTTCAGCATTGCTCATATGAAAATTACTAGTGGCTCTCCCACACAGTTACTGTAAAAAAAAAATTAAAAAAAGGAGTTGTATTTACTGCTCTCCTTTCTCAAGAACTGTATTCTTATAGAAATATCTGGCAGTAGGCTTGAGGCAAGCCATACATTGTGTGCAGTTAACTTCCTCTTTCAAACGTTTTCTGATTCTGGGAAATGCTGTATTTCCCCACAAAAAGCCTGACCAGAAATAAAAGTAGTGATGTCTGAATATGAGGCCAACTCAGTTTGTAAACGCTTCATAAAAACACAATCCCATAACTGAAACAGTTAGGTAAAGTCTCTGTTAAATCAGGTGTGGGCAAATCTAGCACCAAAGTCCTTAAAATAATGTTTTCTGATTGTTACCACTAGCACAGTGTAGTCCTTTCTCATACAGCGACTACTTTACCAAACTTTATTTTTTGTTTGTTTGTTTCTAAACATTCTTTCAGTGCTTTGAAAAATCTGAAAAAACTAATAAACCCTTTCTAAAACGGCTGAAAAAAAGTTGTACAAACTATGATTTCGTTTATCAATACAGTGTGGGCTTTAAAGAAGAAAAAAAACTCTTAACAAAACAGTGCTCAAACCAGTTGTGTGAGCTGGGCTCAGCTAACCCATCACTTCACAACCCTAGTGATTCTCTCTGGCTCACTCCCTTGCTGTGCTTCTCCGTTGTCCCTAGGCTTGGCGGAAGCGCTGGTTCGTGCTGCGTCAGGGGCGGATGAGTGGAAACCCTGATGTCTTGGAGTACTACCGCAACAAGAACTCCAAAAAGCCGCTGCGCGTGATCAACCTAAACGAGTGCGGGGTCCACATGCACACGCGCTCCGACGCCGCCGTGGTCAAGAAGGAGTTCATGAATAACCACGTCTTCGTGGTGAAGACCTCCTTCCGCACCTTCTACCTGGTGGCCAAGACCCAGGAGGAGATGAACACCTGGGTGCACAACATCAGCCAGATCTGCCACTTCGGGCCCCTGGATGATGGGTCAGGTACAGTAGGAGGAAACCATCTTGTTCATATGGTCCAGTAGTGACCTCCTAATCTTCCACCAGGTCCATGTTGGTGATTCATAGGGCTGATTACGGCCCAGCCATGTGAAAAACATAATTTTTAAAACACACTTTAAGTTCTGATGCACTCCATTCGAAATTGAGAATCGTAAGGTAAAATAGAGGTGGGAGGTGGGAGGGGTGAGGATTTCAGTTGTTTTGGGATTGCTAATTGACTCAAAATGTGTGGTTTGCATTCATTTACCTCCAATGGTAATCACTCATGTGGATCACTGGTAACAAGCTACTGCATGAACAACAATAATAGATAATGACTCAGATTGCCGGGAACAAAAGGGAAGATATGAAAACAGTGATACTCTACACAGCCAACATGAGGCACACAAAGGCAACCATACACTAGCTATCATACAGTAGAACCACATTCAACACCTCCAGACCACTCCTCCTTTTTTTAGGTGGAAAATGCATTCTTTATTTTAGTGCTTTATGTTGCTACTTTTGATATTGTTAATATTTGTTTTTCATTTTGGCCACCTGAAAAAAGGCCAGAAAAAACAGGGTTAAACTAATGTTTTGTGCCTGGCTGTGGACACCCCGGGAAGCTGTGCTTAGATCTCTTAGTTTGGCGTCTTTCCCATGTTTAAAGATGGCAGGCAAATCTGCCAATAGGCACATGTACAGTAAGCCTTTCAAAAATACAAAAGTGCAAATAATCCTTTTAAAACAGCTAATTGGGATTTTCAGTACAAGCTGAATCTATGACAGAATATGAACATGAATTTTTAAAACTAGCCAAAAAAAAAAAAAATCAATGTTTTTAAGTGCAAGAAAAATAACATATTACAATAAATTAATGTATTAATAAACATCCACTGTGGCTGAGACACTCTTGCACACTATAGTTCCAATTGAATAATGCTTCTAAGTGCTAATTGGCTCAATTTGACAGCATACCGTATTGTATAACTGGCTGTTATAGTATGTGTGAAGAGAAGGCGCTTCCTTTTCACTGGTTAATGCAGCACACACAGGTGTAAGTCACTGGGGAGGTAGCCACTAGTGAGGTTGTCATCCAGTTTCATCATTTTTATCAGAGCTACCAGCAAAACGTCAGATGATTCTGATTTGTAAAGAAACGTGGTGCTGATTGAGTTATTCTAGTCATTCGTAGCAGTTGTAGTCATAGTGTATGTAGTTCTACAGCACTTATTTTAGGAGCAGAACTCACTGTAGTGCTTTACCTTCCATCATAACAGGTTTTTTACTCTCTCTGTCCATCCTGTTTAATCTACAGCCCAGTCATTACACAGGCTGTTCCACTGGTGCTATTCATCTGCACTGATCTTAGCTCGAGACTCGTTTTAATAACAGCTTTTAAAAAATGCCCTACGCTTGTTATCGAGGCGATCCTGGAGACAGAAAACCGAAATGTGTTGCTTTGGTTTTAATCTATTGTGTTTACTGGTGCATGGATTATAATATAAGCCTCACTCGCATTATTTCAGGAGTAAAAACATGTTTTAAAAAAATACAAAGTTCCAGTGGGCATCAGGCACTCAAACACTTACAGAGATCTGCAAACAGGTTCTAGCCCTCAACCACCACCATGCATTAACAGCATCAACAACCCCTATCACAAAACCAGCAAGGGCTCAGAGGAATGTGGTGCCACTGCTATTATAGTTTAAACAGTGTGGTAAATAAAAAAGTAAATGTAACAGTGATCACCGAATGATGGCAGAATTATGAAGGCAATAGCTCTTCTCTGAAATGTGCTTTGGTCTTTCCTTTTTTTTCTTTTTGTTTTGACATTGTGAATTTGAATTAAAAAAAAAAAAAGTCAGTTATGTGCAGCTTCCATAGTCTGACCAAATCAGTTATGTAGCTTGGCGACATGCTTTGTTTGCTGTCAGTGAACCTTTGTGACATCTGTTTATCCAAACTGTATCATATTGTCTTATGGCAGAATAATGGGATTTGGAATCTCAATGAAAGAGGCCAGCATAGAGATTCCCCTTGCAGCTGCATTCCTTTTGAATTCCGCTAACAGCAATGTGATAATGGGTTTACTTGTCACTTAAAGTCAGCAAGGCCCTCCTTGTCTCCTTCCACAGTGCCTCAAATACAGCTGGGGTCAGGTCTGCTTGAGGTTATCTTGTGCTTGACAGTAGCTCCTCACAGTCGCAGAATGAGAGGGTCAGCAGTACAAGAGACGCAGGGGTCACTCCGAGTTCACTATATAGACTGGACTGTCTGTGGAGAGCCTCGGATGTCAAATCTTTGACTCCATCATGAGGACTACATGGCAGATATAGTTTTTATTTATTTATTGGTCACTTTATAAATTCTTATAAATCCATTTTCAGGGGTTCTTTGATGTGTCCTTGTTTAAAGATCGCTAAAGTTGCTATATAACAAGGTGGGGCTGCCTGAGCTTTCTTTGTCATACTAACATGGCTGTATCATAGCCTCTGTCTCCCAGGCAGGACTGGTTGAAGACGTTTAGACACCTCACATGATTTTTGAGAGCACAGCACTTGTTTAATGCAATACTGTTTACCTGATTTTCAATACCAGGACATTTTCAAGAAGTGTGCACTTTCGGTCTAAACATACTTACAGACTTTGCATGTTCTTTGAACTGTTTCCTGAATATGGTATTAGTCCTTTAATGAGCATTTCACTATTTACATATCTCAGCTCAGCATTTAAAAATGGTTACGCTGAAAACAGATTGATTTTGTTGTTAACCCCTTTGCTTATGCATCTGAACACTGGTAGTGATTACCATTAATAAGCACACTCTGTCACAATCCAGACAACTTGGTCAGAAGTCAGATGCAAGAGGCGTCTTGCTTACTGTAGTCCTGGATATCACAAAGGGTCAAGTAAAAAGAGTAAACATTTAGTTAAATAAATTGTTAATTCTACGTTTCTGTTTTTAAATGAAGGACCCTGTGTTTTCACTAGAACTGCATTGCAGCTTATTGAAAATCAGATTTAACGTATTCTACCCTTTGCAGTACATGCAGCATGTTTAATGGAAGTCTGATCAACACAGTGGCTGCTAAGCAGACCTAGCAGTGTTTTTAACAACACAAGGTCAAGGTCCTTAGCTGTGTCCAAACAGACAGAGTGCTGTTTTAATGTTTTCTGCTTGAGTGTGTGCTTAGGCACTTAGGCTCTGAGTTTATGGGTTTACTGTGTGTCTATGGTGATGATATAACATTCTAGCAACGTTTTAATAATGCCTTTGAGATTTTTTTTTTTTTTTAATTATACTGATAAAGATGTCTATATGGCTCCTAGTTCTAAACAAACAAAAATAAACTGTACCCTTATTTTGATACATTTCTGTTGGAGACATTTGTTCTGGGAATTTCCCTTCAATAACATTAAAACAAATGTGTGTAAGGGGGGGTTCCCTATCTTTCAACTATATGAACAGTGGAATAGAATGTATTTTTTTTTTTTTTTTTTTTTGCATTTCCTTCATATTTCTGGGCAATTTTGGGAACTTTTGAGTTTACACTTTTCTTTGCAAGGAGTATCATTTAGTGGTACAGGTCTGCCTATCACGTCATTGCATTGGAGAAACAAACGTGGGTGCACCAGGCTGTTAAATCAGCATTCTGAAAGTGTATTCCTTTGACAGAATACTAAGGCATTTTTCAGTAAAAGAGTTAATTGTGAACACAGTCTTGGCTTTGAGTGGGACGGGGTCTCTTGAGTGAGTGTCATGCTTTTATTCAACGCCTCTGGTTCCAGAAGGAGGAGTGTGATTGATGTATCACAATTCCCAGTTTGGAAATTAAATCTCCCACTTATCTTAGTCATGCAGATATTATTTTGTTTGTTTCGTGGAGTGTGAAAATTCATAATGTATTTTTAAAAATGGTTTTAATGGATTTATTGAGATTCTCCGTAAAATGTTTTTTTGTTTGTTTGTTTGTTTGTTTGTTTGTTTTTATCTGTTACTGGCACCGTGTCTCAAATACAATTTCTAAAAAGAAAGTGAGATTATTCTTAAACTGGGCTGCCAGAATGAAATGCGCTTTAAATAGCAAATATCCAAACCCATTTCAACACTTCTGCACAACGTCGCTGTGTCAACACTGTGTTAACAGAAAATTGAGGGTATTTCTGTTGCAGCATTTTTTTTAAGTTAAAGTGTGTTGAGAACAGGTAGTTTATCAATAAGTTCCAGTTAGTATTTATTTATTTATTTTTAATATAAATAATTATATTGCTTTGCTGGTGTCCTGGACCAAACTGCCTTATCCGAGGAGTGCAAACATACCAGCACAAACCCTAAACACTGGCGTTAATATAGTGTTCCCTGCATTACTGTTTGTCACTGTTCATCCCAAACATGAACTCCTTACTATTGACAAGGTCTGCACTTCCATGCATATTCAGGCAGGGTTGCTCAGCAATGACTCTTGGTTCACCAGATAGACGCACTGTGGTTTTGAGAGCTTTGAACGGCTGTGCTGCTGTATCTTTTTCAGTTTAACCACTTCTTGTTGTGCATTAATAGAGAAGAATGTCAGGGAGCTCTGTATAGATTGTATGGAAGTGCAGATAAGACCATGTCAGAAGGAGAGTCAAGAAATATCCACGGGCATCTTCAAAATGGGGTAGGACCCTGTAAAGCTGTACTGTATGTACCCGTGCCATACTTTATGATTCATGAGCCTAGTTCTACAAGTGATCCATTGAACTGGAGCACACACGCAGGTACTGAATGCAAAAATCGTGGCATTGGGAATGCCGGTTCAGTGCTTCAGGGATTTTCAGTTCAGCAGTTCAGGTCACAAGCATGGTATGGGTGTGCAGTAGTAATGTGGTCTTACATAATGCATTTTCACTGCGGTAACTTAGAGGAGTGATAAGCAATAGCATTAGCGACATTATCAGTTTGGTATCGTTTTTCTTGTGTTGAATCTCGTTTTTTCACACACTCTGGGCTATTCCGGTATTTCAAATGCCTCTCTGTCAATTTCTTTCCATTGCTCTGTTTGCAAGTGGCCTTCAGCACATGAAAGTTGGTAGATACCAGTCTAAAGCTTTGTGCTTGATAAATCAGCATATCCTGAATCGAAGAGAAAAAAAAAACAAAAAAACATGCAACTAACAAACCAAGTAAGAAATCAGAAAATCACAGGAATGTAATGTTTAATTTAAACATTAACCAATTTCACATGGTTTAATAGAATACAGAGCACGGGTCCTCAGTTCCGGGACTGACGCGGTGAGCCCCGCTATTGGGAGGCTGATGGTGAAAGCCTTTTACTAACCTTCAGGCTGTATTGATATCTGCAGCCTTGCTCCCACTTCTAAGATCTGATCCCTATAACAGGATCAGTGTGCATTAAAGACAGGAGAGACTCATGAGTTTTTAATCACCACTTTCTTTATGAATGTCTTGAGTTTTAGTAGAGCTTTCAAACCACGCATATGCTATGAATGAAAGATTATTTAAAAAAATAAAAATGCCAGAGTGCACATTCCTGACATCTCTACTCCCTAAGACTCCCTGTGCATTGAATATCCACATTATTTATTTATTTATATACATTCCACTTAAAACAAATTATCTTTTAATGGTTTTCATGATGTTTCTGTAGCACAGGGATGTCAATGCCAATAACGAGGCTATAGTATAGAGTCTATAAAACAGGTGCTGAAATGTACATGTTCACACAGTGCATACATACAAACATACATAACGATATTGATCAAAGACTATATTGCTCAGACTTTGGGACAGCCTATTCCTGAATTTGATTGCGTGGGTGTCTGTCGGTGATCCCTGTGATGTCGGTGAATTATACACAGCAGCAGCTTTGCCTTTTCTAAATACTGCAGCTCCTGTCCTGCCCCAAGAGACCTCATTCTCTATCAGATACACGCTCCTGCCTCTGCACGCCACTGAGCTAATGCTGCATAGCGATCTATCACAGATAGTGTATCGCGACCCGCTTATATGCTGCTTTTAACAATAAGTGTAATGTAATATGTTTTAATGTAATTAAACATGTAATATGTAATATGTTTTAATAACAGTGGTCATATAGTTACAGGATGAGTGTGCACCCAAGACATTTCTAAAAGGTCTACCATCAAGCTACAAGCCTTTTTTTTGCATTTATAAATTGCTTTATATTGGTTTGCACTTCTAATAACAAGCATTGTGGTGCACTTTATGCCTTCTAGTTTTTGTGTGTGTGTGTGTGTGTGTGTGTGTGTATATATATATATATATATATATATATATATATATATATATATATATATATAGATAGATAGATAGATAGATAGATAGATAGATAGATAGATAGAAAGATAGATACAGTAGCTAAATACATACATATATATGCACACACACACACACACACACACACACACACACACACACACACACACACACACACACACACACACAGTACATTCAGCGCCTGCTCTTGATGTTGAAACACTGCTGTTTTTCTTATACAGTGTTTTTCCAGTGTAACTCCTCTTCAAGGAATCAAAGGAGATGTGGTTAGTAGAGACACAGTGTGTCAGAAACCAATGAGCCTCAACCTGATCTCAAATCTGCTCATATTAAACCCCGGGGTAGAGCTGTGTGACCAGCAGTACATGATGCTGGTAAACATAATGCTGAAGAGTATTGCTTCATGCAGTCACTGCACTTGCTTATGGCAGAAACCTGTATCATCTATTTTTACTCAGTTTCAGGAATTGATTTGCATGCAGTTTTCTTGGTAAAGAAAGGCTTTTCAGTCTATGTTCAACAACAGCTATGAATATCAAAGCAAAATAAAAATAAAAAATAAAAACAACAGCATGGTTCTTATTTAATGTGGTTTCTCAGGGGACAGGACTCAGCAAGCTTTAGGTTTTTCAAAGAGGGGGTGTTCTCAGTGACATTTAAGCATGTCAGACTCGCAAACTTTCAACGAGTTCTCCTTAAAGTAGAGATTAATACAGGTCTTTCCATAACACTGACGGCTCACAGCCCTGCTCTGGTCTTGCTCTATTTGAAATGGTAATTGCACCTTGAAAAGGGATTCTTTGATATATACTGCAGCCCTGGAAGAGCTGCAGCTCAGCAGTTGGGTTTGCCGGAGAGCTATTTCAGCCACTCAGGATGCAGGAGAGCAACCAGCTGTCAAAGCTTTCCCCCTGGTGGTTGAATTACAGCAGTGCAGCCTGGAATTGTACCTCATTGGAATCTTTTACAGCAGATAAATGTGAGCACAGCTGACCTGAAGGGTTATTAGCGCCATATTTTTTAAAATAACAGCTCTGTCACTACCCTAGATGCTGTTTAGATAAATGAATTAGTTGGAATGCTTATTTTAATAACAGCTGAAACCAATGAAAATTACTGCACTGCCTCCCAGTGTCCATAAAATGGACCACGTTTCAGGCTGAATCTGATTGTTCTTCAGATGGCTTCTCTGTGCATTATAGCATTAAAACAAACTGCTACATCAAAGGCAAAATGCAGGATTGGAATATGTTCCTTTAAAAAAAATGTTAAAAAAAATTATGCAAAAAAAAAATAGAAGTTATACTATTTTATAAAACGTGTCTTGTTTGTCAGATGTACTCGGGCAATATGATCTGAATTTGTGAACATGTTAGGTCTGCCGTTTGCTTTGATCTAGCGCTATTAATTCAATCACACTCCTGCAGGCTATTCTGAGGTGCTGAGTATGCTGTGCATGCATGGTCCTGGTCTCTCTATCACCTGTGAATGTAGTGTGGAATTTAGACCTGGGACTGCGTGTTTAGGAAGGGAACCTTGGTGTCCACATGAAAAGTGAACTCTTCATTACAAGGGAATCGTGAAAAAATATATTTTAAACTGAATTTGGTGTACGCGTCCAGACGGCTAGCTGGCTTATCTGTTGGAATTGGAATGGAATTGAGAGAGAACACGCTGCCAGTCATTGTTAATTTGAATTGCATCCAAAGAAATAGCACATACGTGAATAGGCTATTCAAATAACAACGGTAGCTGTTACTCTATGTTGCACACAAGATAAGGGAAGGGCTATCAAAACAACCCAATATCTTCCTCAAAACCTATTAATAATCATTCTGTTGTAAAAAAAAAAAAAAAAGTTAAGTTCTGTTTTATTATGTCCATCCAGGTATAGAAAAGACATTCTGTCAGCCTCCTTCTCTGTCCCTTTGTGTCCCTCTAACTCTTGTTTTTGACTTACAAACGAGATGACGTGATGTCACGTGCATGTCGGGAAAGGGATTGGTAGTTCAAGTAAACAAGTCAGTGTGTGGTCAGGGTGGAGCGATGCAGTTCTCTAATGTATTATGAGTGTTGCTAATGCATCAGCATGCACTGCAGTAAAAAACTCGATTTGCCTAGCTTAATCTCACAAGGGCCCTGCTATTACCAATTGAAATACCCATCATCGTTAATCATCATTGTTGTACCTAGTGTGCAATCATGCTTTATTATATATGTATCTCCAATTTCCCCCTCCAAACAAGATGAAAACGTTTATGGACCTACAATCTAATCAAAAGTGCTCCAAACCTTCAAACTAGGTCTCCCGGTCTCCTGGAACCAGATTTCAAACCACTGTTGCTGAAAAGGTGGTGTTGTGTTCCCAGAGATTTAGGCTGACCATTGCCCTTGTGTTTTGTCTTGCTCTTGTAGATTCAGTGGAGAGCCTTTCCCAGACTACCTCCTCTCTGCAGCCCTCCCCCTCGGCCTCCACCCACACCTCCAGGATCACAGACGACATCTCATTCTTGGCGCACGACCTCACAGCCGACACGGACACCACCACCACGGAGGAGAGCCACAGCGAGTCTGACTCCAGTCTGCCCCCGGACTACCTCTTCCTGTCACAGTGCGAGAGCGGGCAAATCAACATCCCCAGGCAAGTTCCACGAAACACTGCACACATCTCAACTGACAACAAACACGCTAGGGGATCCATACTGTTTACACAATGTTATTTCAATACAAATAAAATACTTGCTGCTTGTTTGTGTCAGTCTGGTAAGCCGGTTCGTTAAGATTATATGAGCTTTTTTGTTTTTCTTTTCAATATCTGTTTTATTTGTTGTTTTGTTATTTATTTAGGTATGTATTTGTTTATGTATTCAATTGTTTGTTTATTTCAGGTATAGCACCTGGTCACAAACAGACAGGTGGCTGGAGCAGAATTCATCAGACAGTGTTTTTGAAGACGTAATACTTTCCCCGCTCAGCTCCTATCAGCCCCAGTCTCCATTCTCACCTCTGGACACGGCATTCTCGTCCTCCACAGACCCTAGTACCTTCACGCCGGTCGAGCGTGGCGCCTCATCCCGGGACTTCACCTCTTCATCCCCCCTGACTGCTCACCTCCAGCCCGAGATCTTCCAGTTCGATAAAAACCTTGTTGCCTCCGCTCTGGGGGGCACTCCAGATGGGACCACGCCGCCGCCACTGCCCCCCAAGCCCAAGAGCTTCTCTGAGCGACGGCAGGAGGAGTTCACGGCCCATACGATGCTCGTGAACGGAAACGGTGCCTATGCTGTGCCGGCAACCAGTGTGCAGCGAAGAATCTCCCTGTCCGGTCTGGATAACGTCAGGAGAGGTAATCCATACTGAGATGAATGTGCATTACTAAGTAGCCCTGTTTATTAAATATGAGACTGCTCTCCTACAGTGTACTACAAAACCTGCACAAACTCCATACTATACAATTCACAATACTAGGACCTGAGTATGCTGCACACCTTTTATGTAACTCACAAACTGTATGGACAGTAGGTCACAGAAATTCGCCCCGGTGCTGTAAAATGCTCTAATTTATTTATTTTTTTTGCAGTTGAATTTGAAGGGATCTCTATAAGGAGCCGGGACAAGAGGTTGAGTCTTAATTTGGTAAGTAGCTTGTCAGATGTTTTGTAAATAAAATCACAGTGTGATCTATCCGTTAGAGGTGCGGAGAATGAAATGACCAATAAAAAACTAAACGCAATAACCTCATTTCAAAACAGTCCAGCTTTTTGGAAGTTTTCAAATGAAGCGCCATGTCATTTAGACAGGTGTCTAATTTTAAAATGTATTTTGCTTTCAGCCCAGGAGGGTTCCTGCATACAGTCCAAGCCCAGTGGACGTACCCGAGGACAGTTATGTGCCCATGAACCCTGGAGCCTCTCCCCCCATCTCTACCTTCGACTGCCCCTCCGATGGGTACATCCCCATGAGCCCCACCAACGCAAAGTTCCTGTTGTCCAACTCAAACACAGAGCCGGGACCTCCCCCAGTGAAACGGCACCTGAAACCCCTCCAGAGAGGTGAGAGAGCACGCACAACTCCAAAACATTGCACACAGCTGCTTTTTATTAAAACAATAAATAAGCCTAAGATCAAGTATTGAAAAATAAGCAGTATCTATATCCAGATTTTATTTCATTTTTTAGTTGTGTATTTTTTTTATATATTTTTTTTTGCTGCTATCCCTGAAAGTTTTGTCATTTGCTTTGTCGAGCACAGCAAGGCCTCCGCCACTGGATCTGAGAGGCCTTACCACGATCAGGGAACATCCCATCCATATGCCTCTCATAAGATCATCGACAGAGCCCTTGTAAGTACAGTACTGTGTAAGAAACACCCTTGTCTAGCTCAAACGTTGACCCATACACTCTAAGAGCAAAATTAATTTCAAAGAGGTCAGTTTCTTCTCTTTCATTTCTCGCACGCCTGCACCAGTGTCTGTCCGAGCTGCCTGCCTTTTGCATTTGACAGTATTTAAACCACAAAAGGAACAGGAAGTCAGCTGGTGTCACACCCTTATAGCCAGTTTTAATCTCTAGTTCAGCTGTTGGCTTCAATTTTGCATTTGTTCAACTGACCAAGTTAAAACTACCGGTATATTATTTACATACCCAGCATTTCCTTTATACATATACTAAATACATTTTATATATTTGCCAATAGTTAAAACCAGGACAAAATAAAACATAATAATAATAAAATAAAAACAGTACACAAATGGAATGGATACAAACAAATTAACCTCATAACAGTAAGTTCTATTCAAGCATTCTTAACAATCTGTGCATAACAGCTAGAGCATGCTGCATTAGAGGACAGGTGATAGAATACCAACATTACCGGAACCCAGTGTTCAGGGGGCTTTGTCCCAATTGAGCCAGAAGCTACTGCATTATGCTGAGGTTTTATTTTTTTTATGAAGATTACATTTTGACACTCACACAAGACACAATCAAGGGGAAACGGATGGGAAAGGGGATTGACATGGATTAAGGCTTGCCTGCAGTGTCGAGATTATATGACTTCATTGGATTTAAAGCTCAATTGACTGCACATTTTAGTTAACTAAACAGCTCAGTTACACACAAAGCTGACAATTCAGCCCAGATGCATTCATTATCGGTACTGACACCTTCATTGTGAACACGTTATTAAAGACTCTGTCTTGTGACCAAACTTAACTGCCGACGTCAATGGCTGTGCTTAGAATACAGGTGGGCCAGGATAAATTGCTAAAAGATTACTCAATTCAGCCTGAGCAGCTGCATTCACATGGACATTAACAGGCTCTAAATTCATTATTTCCTGGGAACATTTCTAAAGTAATACATTTAAATCTGAAAATCAAGATACAGTAATACTGTTATTGATGCAAGTAAGGAAATTATTTTGCACATTTACACTGTAGAATACAGGAGTTAATGAGAACAAGTGCCAAAATAAAGAAGCTATTTGCTTCATATAAGTCAGCCAACTAAACCCATGTACATGTAAAGGGCTTTCACCCCATCACAGTCATGATATGCTATTGCAGATGTTTTGGATGTAGGTCTCGGGGCAACACATTATCATACTCTTGATGGGGTTCTGGTCTGTATATCACTGGCATTGCTTTTTTATTATAAGCTATAGTGAGGTAAAGTAAACTGTGATAATGTTATGATGGTGTTAGATTTATTGAAATGCTTTTGGCGTGTTTTAGCATTGCATATAATTGTGATTAAACTATTTGGCAGATCGCAAGCATTTACAAAATAGATACTAGTTTCCATCTGTGCAGCCAGACTCCTATCAGTTAATATTAATAGGATGTTCCACTTTGGCACCACAAGTACTGTAGCATTGCCTAATTCTCTTTGAATGTGGTATCTGCTAACAGAGTCAAGGCATTCGACATTGAAATGCAGTGTAGTGAATGAAAAGCGCCCTGTCTGGGCTGTCACAGGGCAGTGTCATGAAACACATGTCGATTGTCTCTGTGTTGGCCTTGCTTCACCACATGTGTAAGAAGCAGCATCCTTCACCCAGATTGTGTGTTTCCAGTCCTTGCAACCCAGCACCAGGAAGAGCTACAGCCAGTGCCACATTCGGGGAGGAAGACAGCAGCTTCACTCCAGGGGTAATAATAATAATAATAATAATAATAATAATAATAATAATAATAATAATAATAATAATAATATTGAGCATACTGACTGCCATCCGTCTTCAATCATCGCTCTATTCCAGATGTGCTCACTAATGAACCCAATTCACACAGTTCAATTTTGAATAATTAAATAATGTTTAACTTTGTATTCTGTTGTCCGTCTCTTGAACCCCAAACTTTATTTAATTCCATATATCATTAATGTATATAAAATTGTATCATCGATTGAACCATGTCTGAAAGAGTAAATAAAAAAAAAAACATTCTCTTGTTATATTGGGGTCAAGCTCGATTTGCTATGCAGTCACAGCCCAGGCTGTATGAGTTTCTGTTTGTAACGATATGAGCTGGGAACCACTAGCTGCCTTAGACAAGGCCAGCATACAAGATAAAGCTGTGCCTCAATTCTACAGCCCAAACTGCTCACATGGTCTCAGTCTGAAGGATGTGCAATAGCAAAGGCACACCATATCAAACTAGCAAGAAGCTACTTAGCTGCTGGGAGGTGCAGTTAGAAGATTGTTGACACTAATTATGTTATTTTTATTTTTTTATTTTTTTTATGTGTTTGCAGGAGCATTTGCGTAGGAATTCTCCCGTCAATACGCAAATTTTCTTTCCTTTGCAGAGAAAATCTAACCTGGACTATCTGGCTCTGGACTTCAACTCAGCATCTCCTTCTCCTGTTCAGAAGGTATAGTACACCTGTAACCAAATTAATATGAGAGAGAGAAAGATAGAGAGGGAGAGGGAGAGGGAGGGAGAGGGGGAGAGGGAGAGAGAGAGAGAGAGAGAGAGAGAGAGGGGGGAGAGGGAGAGGGAGAGAGGGAGGGGAGAGAGGGGGGGGAGGGAGAGGGAGAGGGAGAGGGAGAGGGAGAGGGAGGGAGAGAGAGGAAGAGGGAGAGATGATGATGATGATGATGATGATGATGAGTAGAAAAGGTTAATAACCGCTTTTAAAATAGAGGACTTTGCAATTCAACCCAAATCAAATAAATGGGATAAGACCAGCTTGAGTGCCATTTCGCTGTGTAAAATATATATGCTGTATAATTTTACCAAACATTATTGAAACTGTGGTTTGGGGGCATTTATTTTATGGGAAACATTGTATATGAACATATTCCTGTAGTAATATTGGAGAAGTCATTTTTGTTATTTTTTTATCTCCCTTTAATGATCCAAGTCCCCTTTTTCTAGGGACTGTTGCCATCAGTACCGCTGCTGAGAAAACTGAGAACGGTCTCGTTAGAAATTTTGCTTTCACATCAATGCCACGTCTTTCTCTAGAAATCCACTTTACATCTGCAGAGCTTGAGCCCAGGATTAAATCTATACCTAATTATTTAGTTCTTCAGACGTTCATTCAATGCTGAAAAATGATGAAATATTCTAGTTTCTTACTCAAATAAAACGCCCTGCTAAAAAAGTAACAGTTTTATAAAGGCTCCAAGAAACCATTTCAGCATGATATCCCAGCCTAAACACAAATAAATACAAGCTAAATAGTCAGTGTTGTCTTTCTAAAGTAAATTCTGTGATTCAGAGCTGTGCTGTTTTAATAGTTGTGGCAATACAATACAATACAATTAACATAAGAAGAAAAAACACAGAAAAATAATTTTAAGTATTTAAAGTTTTTAGAAGAAAATATATAACTACAGCAAAAATGTCACATTTAAAAATGCTTCCTTGAGACAGGATCGAGAAAGCTGTATGCAAGCAGTATGCAAGCTGTGTGCAAGCTGTAAGACAGCTGGAAGAAAGCTGTGTGCAAGCTGTGTGCAAGCTGGAAGAAAGCTGTGTGTAAGCTGGAAGAAAGCTGTGTGCAAGCTGTGTGCAAGCTGGAAGAAAGCTGTGTGCAAGCTGTGTGTAAGCTGGAAGAAAGCTGTGTGCAAGCTGTATGCAAGCTGTGTGCAAGCTGTGTGTAAGCTGTATGCAAGCTGTAAGAAAGCTGTATGCAAGCTGTAAGAAAGCTGTGTGCAAGCTGTTTGCAAACTGTATGCAATACCTTTAGAATGAGAAACTGAAGTGATAGTTTATTCCATATGCAAACACTGAATAGAATTGAACTTTCTTCCATTAGTAATGATGATTTGTTTTTCACCATTGAAACAGCAATGCTATTGAGTACTTTTATTTAACATAAATAAAACAAAACCAATCAAACTGAACTAATAATAACAAGTTTCTAAGCCCTCGCCTCTACAACACTGAACATACAGGCCAGGTGCAGCCTGTTACACACACGTGCATGACTGAAACCGCATGGAAATGAAGTATTTAAATCAAGGCTCAAACTTAACCCTTTGTTGGGTCCAGTTAATACACACATTTAACAAGAAAAAACTATTACAAATGTATACCAGAAATAAAGTAAACATATTTAAATGGTACTGTTATTGATGCAGTTAATTTTGTGCATTTATGCTGTAGACTGTGAGTGAAAGGAAAGGTGTTACCAGACCAGAAGTAAACAACTGAGACATTTTATTTAGGGGCTTGTGCGTAGTCTGTTAGACTATTGGTGTTTTTTGTCCCATCTGACAAAAATAACACTTGTGATGGTTTGGAGTAGATGGCTTTGAGAATCTGGTCTGTAATGGTTCACAGAGACGGGGAACAATATTTTATTGAATACACTTTACTGTGTATCATTGCTTTTTTCTTAAATGTGACACTGGGTCATTTTTCAAAGGAGCTGTTGACAGAGCCTTGGCTGTATCCAGGCAACAGCTGTTTAAATAGAAATAGAATTGTCTTTGTGAAGGGTTGCATAAGCAGCTGTTTTTTTCTTTTTTTTCTTCAGATGCATAATACTTTCTAAGTGAGTTGATCTGATGGTAAAACAGTATTCTTCTGAGTTCATGTGTGTCTGTATGTATATACGCTCTTTATTAAGTGGTACAGTTATTTAAAATGTGAAAGAGTCTTGTGCATATAACATAATTACTATAAATATTCCTTTCATGCATTTGTATGTACTGTAGACTCAGTTTATAAGCATATTACTGTGCAGAAATTAGTGAAAGGTATTCTTCAATATGCACTGTATAATATACACCAGTAAATGGATATGAGGCCTATAGAGGTTGGTGATTGAGTAATGATTTAAGTCTGGTATGTAGTCCATTTAGACCAAATGCACGTTTACTAGCATGTAATCAATTTAAGCAATGTTCTACTCATCAGTGAATTCATACAGTTCAGTGTACCCATGCAAACAAAAGCAGCAGGGAGATCGTTCTTGTTATTTTTATCCCATAATCTGCTTTAATGACTTGGCATTCTTGTCTGTGCAGCTAAAAATAAAGGACAATACACAAATGCAGCTTTTTTTTATTAGAACAGCTGAACATCAAACAATAGCTGATGCAAGGAAGCCAATAATCAAGCAATTAAATGGAGATCATCTTGCACATTGCTAGCACTGCTTGGAATTCTAAAGAGCCATTCCTAGAACAGATAGGCTCCTGACTTTCTCTGGAATCTGCTGTTCTTTATACAATGAACAATGTCTATGATTGTAGCTGGCAAGAAGCATTATCTTGTTTTTTACTGAATAAACCTTAATTTCACAGCTCTCACAAGCAGCATACAATGCTAATGTACTAAAGGCCAGCTTTCATCACATAAATAAGTGAGCAGTAAAAGACATATATACAGCTGAGTCAGTTGTTTCATAGACACTTGTTATTAAACAATAATTGCATTCTCGTTAACCAGCAGCATAGTTACACAATTTAGTTTAAGGATCCATTTATAAAAATGTTTTTTTGTTTTGTTTAAATGTTGCTGCTTATTGACAAGAATGTGTTTTTTTAATGACACTCTACACTACTGGTAGAAGGATTTGTCTTGTTAAAAAGTAGTGCATGCTTTCTTACACAGTAAATGCCTTAGTTACCTGTAAGACTATGCCCTACCATTATTAAATTATATATAGCATTATTTATGACATTATAGCATGTGTATTACTGGCTGAGTGTTTTCCTCTTGTGTATGGTTTTATAGAAATGTTTTTCATAGGCAGTGGATATGAAATGTTACTCGACATGCCATGGGTAATAATTGTCTTCCTTTTTCCTTTTGGCACAAACACCTGCAATATATTTTATCCCTTAAACCCCTGACAGGCACTACCTACAGTATGTCTCTTACACACGTCTTTTCTGTCCCTCTCTAGAAACCCATGCTTGCTGATGAGATGAGGGTGGACTACGTCCAGGTGGACGAGAAGAAGACACAGGCCCTTCAGAACACTAAGCAGGAGTGGACAGACGTGAGGCAGTCAAAAGTTTGAACAAAACTTTTGAATTCCTACTGAAAAACTCACCAGCACTGGACCATGAGGATACAAGGGAAACCACAGTCCAGATAGACTAGACAGTAAGAAAAACCTGGAACTGACAGTCAGTGCTAGTCTGTGTCCCAAACATGTTAATGTTTAATTCTTCAGGATCTTCATATCTCCAGCCTCAGACTTGTAAACCGACTTTTTCCTGTTTTTTCAAAGCGAGAAACATCCTTGTTTGCGTTACTAATTCTAAAAGTGCTTGTAAGACCTTGAATTATATTAGGAGTCTGGAGTCAAATCTGTTTAGATCATTAGACTAGACACTCTTGTCAGTAGCATTGCCGTTACCACACCCTTATCAGCAGTGTTGTGGTCCTTTTTTATTTCTGTCCACTCATTATCTTTTTGGCTGAATCTTTCACCCTGGGCTATTTCAAGTTTAAACTTATTTTTTTAATGTTATTACACAACACACTAACACTAAACTTTATCTAATATTTGGTTGCTATGGGTATTATCATGTGGCATTAGTCCTTTGAAAAGCATTAACCTTAGGCATTCATCTATGCTGGAATACTGTAACCAAACTCATGTTATAATATATTATAACCTTAAAACATGTTTTATATATATATATATATATATATATATATATATATATATATATATATATATATATATATATATATATATATATCTCAAAAGTGCATTAATAGAAGTAAGCTAGATCTGCTCATTAAATGACCTCCATGTGGAGGCATCACCTTATTCTTTGGATCCACATGCCTGCTTCTTATAGATCTAGCTCTTTACTGTGAGAACCCTTTGCAGCTGCAGAAGGTGAAGTTTATTCTGGAAATAGTCTACTTTGCCTTAGTTTATGGCACGTCACTGGTGTCTGGACAAAGTTCACTTCATGATGAAGTACTGCATGTATCAGTGTGGATTCTTTTTTTTTTTTTTTTTTTTATGAATCCAAACAATTATGCGAGCCAAAAAAAAAAAAAAAACATCCTGACAGAAATTATACTAAATTATATTGTTTTTTATTATTTAATACACAGAAAATATAATTGTGCTGGTCTTTTAAAAACGTTCCGCATAGCTACAAGCTACAGCTGCAATCATACATCACTGACGCTGCAGTTAGTTTTGCAGCAAACAGAATGGCTCAGGAAGGCTAGTCAAGATTTCCGATATCCAACTGTGTTTTACACAAGGAAATTTAATTTTTGTTAGACCAATTATATATATGTGCCATCATATATATATATATATATATATAATATATATATATATATATATATATATATATATATATATATATATATATATTTTATATAAAATTAACACATGTTTTTGGTGTAACATCCAAAATAAGACATGCTATGTTCTGCGTATATAGATAGACAGATAGATAGATAGATAGATAGATAGATAGATAGATAGATAGATAGATAGATAGATAGATAGAATGTGAAGCTTTACACTAGTAGTGTATTATTAACATGTTATTGTACTAAGCTGTTGTTCATTGTTGATAAGGGTGAAACCTTTAATAACACATTTCTAGAAGTTTTATATCTGGATTCTGTAGGTAGGCACTCTGTCTTTACTGGATACTGCAGTACACCTAACGTTGGTCTACTTGATTAAAAAGTGTATGCAGTTTGTTTGAGACTGAACGACTGAATGTTTAAAGTTATAGATGAAGTACACCAGCCCATTCAATAAGTAGGCTTATACCACTGGAACTCGTAAGCACATCTATCTGCTAGACATTTTCTACATGGGTTTGACATGCATAATACTGTACCTTTCTGCATGAGTTCAGGGCTGCTCGTTTTCCATTTATTCAGGTACATTTACTTTGAATTAACCACTATGAGGGCAAGCTACTAAAATGCATTACATTTATTTTTACATTTTTAAATACGGTATGTTGTAACATTCAATGGTGTGAATAAAAGTAAAAAGGAAAAAAAATGTACAAAACATAGTGAACTGATGTCTAAGACATTTCTATTTATGGATAAAAGAATTTATGTTCGTTCTTTTCTTTTACTTTTTTATATATAAGTAATGTGTGGGTGATGGGGGGGGGGGGTGTAACCAGCTAGAAATGAAAGAAGAATTTCTTATTAAGATGCCAATTCAGTTGGCAGGTAAACTATAATTATTTGTCCATACGTATCTTAAAGGGATACTACATTTCTCAGGAATACAGACACACAGAACGTTTGGATTGTTTGAATGATCTAAACAGCAAGCGATCTCAGTCCCCCTCCCATTAACTCTGTATTAACCCTGCTGGTGTTTGACCACTTTATTATCAGCAAAATATCAGGGGCATAAATGTGGGCACTGGGGTTAAGATCCACTGCTGTTTATGTACTTACAATAGACCTCCATTCTAACCATGTCACTCTTGGAAAATAGTGCCATATATCCATTTCCATTGTGCCATATAGTACATGTTTTGTTATGCGTTCCATTTCCTAGTTGCTATGCACACAGATCACAGACCCCCAGTCTAACAGACCTGTTCAATAACAAATTAAAAAGGGCACCCAATTGGGTTTTATTGTTACAGATCCAGGTAGAAACAGAATCCCAATCCTGTTCTAGAATCCATTCTCGATGAGCATTCCGTCCCTGTGGTTATCCGACCCTAGGTTTGCAGGATAAGTGGTCATTTAATTCTTGGAGATAATGATGAGTCAAGCTTTTTTCACAATGGTTAATAATACCGTGCACTACAGCACTGTACCTGCAGCTGTCACCACAAACACTTGTACACATGCATGTCTCTTCCCAAGCACACAGTTGGCTTGCACGTGCGATTTTGGGGGTTGAATTAGTTATGTTTAACTGCGGGCTGTACAATGAGAAACAGGTACACACTCTGACAAATAGGACATTCAGCTGCAGCCTGAGTCCACACAGAACCTAGAATCATTGGGTAAATTATTAATTAATGTGTGTATTTATCTCTGTATTCATTCAGTTTGATTCTAATGCCAAATAGGACAAAAATGCCATATTCAGCAATGTACAGCATGTTGTAAGCATTGTAAACTACGTGGACATATATATATATGTGTGTGTGTGTGTGTGTGTGTGTGTGTGTGTGTGTGTGTGTGTGTGTGTGTGTGTGTGTGTGTGCGTGTGTGTGTGTGTGTGTGCGAGTGTGTGTGTGCGTGTGTGTGTGTGCACGTGCGCGTGCGTGCGTGCGTGCGTGCATGCATGCGTGCGTGCGTGTGTGAGTGTGAGTGTGCGTGTGCGTGTGCGTGTGCGTGTGCGTACCACTGAATAGGTTAAAATAGCTGTTATCTACCTGTGGGTAACTGCGAATGAGGCACCAGAGAGTAACAGGTTTGGAGTTCCATGTTTGAATTGAAAAATGTGTTCCTCATGAATGTTTGTTTGAAAATGTACTTCAAAGTTTTAAAAAAAAAAAGCATTAATAAGAATATCAGTGTGTTTACATGATCACAAGTCATCAGAGAAACCATTGCAAGGCATTTTACCAGTCATGGAAGAAGTTTATGACAGTGAGGTCCATGCACTTCAGCACACTGATAATGCTCTGAATTCAAAGGAGGAGGAGGCTCGAGAGTAAAAAACACACACATTGTTTTGCGATGTGGTTAAAACCCTAGCATGGATCTTTGAGACCTGTTTCAACACACTGGCACTGTAATCAGTCTTGCCATCTCAATGGCATATTCCATAGCTTTCCTGAGAAGACATAATGCTGTACTTGTGTTACACAAATAATCTGCTGTGACTGGTGTTTGCTTTTCTTTATAATATGAAGAGTTTTGTGTAAATACTGCACTTGTGTACAATTACTGGCTGAAACACCTTCAACACTGCTAATAAAATAAAAGCTGTCTGAAAAGTTTTACAGTACCTGCAATGTTGAGTTTCTTAATCAGCATACTACATCCTTAGTTATCTAATGCACAGTATCTTTGCCTACATTCAAATTTAATATGCAGAGTGAGGTCCTTCTGTCAGGAGATAATTGCTGAAAAGCACCTTGCAAAGAAAGTGTGTCTGTTGCCAGAATGATATCCGAAGACCACAAAGCTCTCTCGCTGTGAGACAGATAATGCAAGCGCCGAGGAAATTCTGAGCGTAAAACCAACATTTCTGCAGCACACCTGTGCAGGGGGAGGAGGGAAGAGTGGTTCCAAGACATATGATTTGGGTTCTCTCTTTAATAAATGATATTGTGATGAGCCAATTCCTTTGCTATGATGAGGTTTAGGATTTCTAGTGTATCTTTTGATTTCCATTTCAATGGGGAAGCTTTACCAACAGATTCCTGGAAAAGGTCAAAATCAGCATTGAAATGAAGATTTAAATAAATGAGACACACACAGAACCCTCGAAGAACCTCTGCTATCTGAACAGAATTCATAGCAGATCAGAAAGCTTTATTTTTTTTTAAATTTATTTTAAATCTGAGATTATTCAAATGATCTCCTGGGTTTAATCCCGTCCGTGTGGTTCACCAGAATGAGCACATGAGGGGAGGGGAATTTAAATTTAAAAAAGCAACAATTAAACAAAGCAGGGCTCTTTTCTATTTTACTGTTTGTGTTTTGGATAAATGAGGATAAGATTCTCACATTGTCCAGCAGGGGGTGCTATGGAGCCCTTCAGATGTGTCACAGCTGCATCTATGAATAACAATTTATTCCGGATGCTGTCGTGAAACCTACAGAACTTTTAGTTTTCCCAAAGGGTATTGATTTTCCACGGAGTGTCTGCTTTGCTGATGTTCTTCAGTCATTTCAGGAGAAGGAATGTGTTAGAATAAAGATGCTGGTTTTAGAGTCGGGTATTTTAAAACATAGCAATCTTGTGGTGATAATATAAAATGATGCTTTTAAAATAAAATGTAGGTGTGCTCTAAATAAGACACCTTAAGAGTCCCACTCCCTACCTCCCTGTTTTTGGTTCCATTTCACAGACTAATTTTGAAAACAGGCCTGCAGTACAGTAGGGGACATCAAGGGACAATAATTCTCAGCCTTTATACAAACGTTTATCTTAATAAACAGCATGGCCACTAACAAGGTTTGATGCTGCTTAAGCAGATTAGTCATCCGTTAGTCATAGTGGACCCATCTGTCATACTGTCAGCTGCTTAACAACAATCCAGCATACATCTCAGCATCACAGCATAGGGACTCTGTTAGCATTGTACAGTTAAGGAACTAAGTGAAGTTTCAAACCTTCCCATCTATCATCTTTAGCATTTCAAATGTACCTACTGAATCTATTTACTGTACTAAAAATGTTGGTGACAGACGGCAGTCTAATGCACAACTCCTTCCTTTTGGGGGCCTGGCTTTCAATCTTGTGTGTAAAAATCATCTTGGTTGTCACTGGACTGTAGTCTGTATCATTAATCAGCCACACAGTTCAGCACAGAGAAGCTGTGCATGCTTTGAGACGGAACTGATAACGGGAGCACAATTCCAATTGCATGCACAATTCCAGTCCTCATAGACCTTGTGGGTCAGATCCACCCTCTGATATGCAGGATTTCAGCAGATCCACACTCTGATATGCAGGATTTCAGCAGATCCACACTCTGATATGTAGGATTTCAGCAGATCCACCCTCTGATATGTAGGATTTCAGCAGATCCACCCTCTGATATGCAGGATTTCAGCAGATCCACCCTCTGATATGTAGGATTTCAGCAGATCCACCCTCTGATATGTAGGATTTCAGCAGATCCACCCTCTGATATGCAGGATTTCAGCAGATCCACACTCTGATATGCAGGATTTCAGTCTCTAGCTCTGCCAATCTAACTTCTTTTTTAAACTGCAACAAAAAAAAAAATACTGCTGTGTTTTAAAAAGCAACCCCAAAATGAACTGGCCATTGAACTTAATCATGCTCAGGAATGATCTGTATTTTGACAATGACGTAATGCAGCTTCTTCAAGATCTTCCTCCCCATAAGTTGTTTCAGACAGCATACAGTCAGAAGGGATTCACAGATATCTGCAGTCATCAGAAAAGCAAATGATCCACTAATGATTATCTTATTGTTCTGACCTTCCTTAGGAGTCCAGTAGAAAAACTGCCTGCAGCCCTGGGCATCTGAGGACTGTATACATTACACAACACAATGTTTCATTTCAGCAAATGAAGCCATGTGCTTTCCATAGAATAACTGATGGGCTTTAAGTTAAAACAATTCCATCAACATCATTCAGAAACAGCGCAGAGGAATCCAGCGAAGGAATTGTTTTGTTTAGAATTCTGCAGCTCACTCGTTATTAAAATATGTTTTACATCCCCTTCCGTCACTGCATTTATAAGAGTAGCATGTTAGGTTTTCTAGCTGTGTATCTATTTTATAGTGCATATATTTTTGTTTTTTTGGCAGGGCAGCTTTTCGAACACCAGAGTTCACCCAAACTATTTTAAAATTTCAAAAAATGTAATTAATAAATAACGACCAAAGGGGATGCATATTTGCATGTATTTTACACTCTGTAAAGAAAGAACTATTTAATAGATTAAGAAACTGCTAACAAGGTCAGTTTGAGAAAGTATAATTGTGCATAAGATTTGATGGTCTACTGTGTGTGTTTTAGTCACTTATGGAACGGAAAACTGATAGAATAACATGTTCTAAGCCCTGACTAAATAGCCGCATGCCTCTGTGTGCCTGCAGGAGAAATGATTTGCATCATCTAACCTTGCTTACCCTTGTTCAGTCTCATTCTCAGATTCCAGGTGCAATTGGACACGTTTCTGCTTCAATGCATGACTGTCACAGCTGGGATTGCACAAGGAACGGATAACTCATGACTTCCTTTGCATAAGCGGCATATATATATATATAGAGAGAGATGTTTCATAACAGGGTGACAAATGATGTGATTAATGTGAAATGAAGCCTAACAGTGATGCAGTATCTAAACAATGTAATCCTACGGTACCAATACATTAATGTAGTGCAAGCAACTGTGACATTGAGATCTGGGGAAGTCTACGAACAAATGCAAGTTTTTAGTCTGGCTTGTTGTATTTGATATAATGACACGTGTTTAAAATGAATAATCAGCTTGTCCTGTTCTAAGGGTATCTGGGTTATGCTAAATCCAGTTTGCCCAAGTCTCATTTCAAGTGTTGCAGAAAAGACATTTTATATATATATAATTTTCTAATTATTATTATTTTATTTGATTATATATTTTTTTCCATTTTCTCCCCAATTTGTTGCCTTTTTGCACCCCGCTAATTGACTCAGGACTGAAGTTAACCGCCATCCTGCCTTCCTTCTGTCTTGAGTCTGAAAGCTGATGTTGCCAGACCACTGTTTCTTCCTCCCTCTCCAGACCAGCAAGCTCTTGATTACATTTCTCGGCCCACACTGCACACAGTAGGGACGCTGGGGACCACAGTAAATATAGTCTACTTCTATAACAGTGCCTAATGTAACACTAAGTATTACAGATTGCTTTGCACTGAACTGAATTAAGTCCAGTGCAATACATGGCCAATAGGTGAAGCTGGAATCACAAACTTAGTTTTACAGTATGCACTGGGTTCTTCCTGTGTGTGCGTGCGTGCGTGCGTGCGTGCGTGCGTGCGTGCGTGCGTGCGTGTGTGTGAGTGGTTTGGAACTATTTGTTCTTCTTTTCTTTTGGTTTAATACTTTTGGTTAACTGCTTAAAATGCATAAACCACACACAACATGACTGTCTCTGCAGACTGCTGTTTCGAATGAGACCAAAGAAAACTGGGAGAGCTGTTTGTCCCACTTTAGTTTGAAGAATCCATTTTTTCAGTCTAAATCTCTAAATGCATTAGTAAAGGCAATGAATAACAAGGAATAACAGCTTGAAAACAAAAACTCATTAATGACACATTGCTAGGGTTGAGATCTCTGTCAAGTAATAAAGCAAAGGTTTCTCATAGATCCCTTCGATATAGTGCATGCTCCTATAACACTATATTGCTATGGCATGATTACTGTTTATGGCATTCTTTATAACTCATGTACCGATGCATTATATAGCTGGCTCTGGGGATCAGCCACCTGATCTCCCTAGGCTGGAGCATCAGCAGCTGAGCTGGGAGTCGGAACCAACTCCAGGGAGTAATGCAGGGATCCGTCACAGGGGCTTCCCTAGATCCAGCAACAATCCAAACCAATCATGGTTGCTAGTCGCTTCACAATAGCGACCTGGCTGCAGCTCTGGAGGCAGCACTCTCCCAGTCGACTCGCATGTTGTCAGCTGCTGTCATGACCTTGTGCTACTGCATCTATCTGCATCAGAACTTGAGAACAAAGGAAAAAGGGGTACATAAAGAGAGCATGACTTACAAGCAGTACAAGGATTTCTCTAATCATGGGGTCCCCACTCACCCACAATTTTACTTTCCCTTGCATTTAAAATCTATTATTTAAAACACTGCAGAGGAAGTAAATGTTAGAAATTATTTTATATGTGGGGTTCAGAATCTTACTTCTGGCTATTCTAAAGTTACTGTACAACCCCACTTACACAGCAAAAAAAATAAATGTAATAGAAATTTGTATTGTTCGATAAAGATATATAGCATGTTGTAATATAGCAAGTAATAAACTAAGAAATACAACAACAATAATAATAATAATAACACAATGTAAGAATCATCACTGTGCATGGTCATGCCAAGCTGGGGTTTATTTTATGCTGGATTGTTTCCTTGGTTGAGACACGATGCCGGTGAGTGATCAGTGTGGCAGAAGGTTTAGTTTCCCAGTGATTGGCAAGCTTTTAAAAGAAAGCAGATACTACTTGGCATAAACAAAGCAATTGCAGCCAGGTACAGGTTCCATTCCAAAACTCAAATGTGAATTTACACGGAGGCGAGAAAGACAATTCAATAAAGTGCTTGAAACAGCTTAAAGCATTTATTGTAAACATAATGTTTTAAATACATGTACAAAACATAACAAAATTTTAATCTAGCCACTTAAAGAAGGAGAAGCACAAATGCCTGAAAACAACTGTTAACAAGCACTGAAGATGAACCTTAAAATATTATTCGATATTTTCACAGGAAATTATAAGCAGCAGGAGTATAATTAGGGCTTCTAGTTTTTCGTTTTTTATTTTCCATCTCTCTCCATCCCTTTAAACCTTAATTAATAGTTGTTAAGCCTTAACTGAGTACCAGATTGTTTAAATTAGCGACACACTACTAGAAACTAACGCAGTGGAAATTAATAAGCTGAATGCAGCGATTAGAGCCAGAACGAAATGCAGGTTCAAATAGAATCGGGTGAGATCAAGGCACGTCGTTTGTTAACTCAGTCAAGATATGAGGGTAAAAAGAAACAACTTCCTTTGGGAATCAGTGTTTGACTAAGAAAGCGAACCGGCTCAAAATATGTTTAAAGGGACATCACATGACCAAAAATAAACCTCGAAAACCAGAAGCCATAAGTATAATAAAAATGTAAAAAATAATTCTTGATTGCTTTAACAGTGAAAACAACTAAGCTGAAGTCTCACTAACGGAACCTGAAAACTTGATGAACGTCATCAAAGGATTCAAGGCCTGAGCCTGAGGTGGCAACTAAAGGGAATATAATACAAAGTGTGGAGCAAAACTGTGAGCTGAACTTTCAAAAAGAAGCATTCTAAACTGTCTTGCTAGTGCAGAACAGGACTGTAGGCAGCGTGGGTCCACAGTCTATCGCGTGTGAATACAATACAACCTATTTGACCAGAAAGGCTTTTTATGTGCTTTTTATTCATTATGTTCTACTGCAGTTTCAACCCTGTAATCCGAAGTTTCTTGTGATCTCGGTAACAACACTTAAGCAAACCGAATAAATAGTGTCAGTGCAACAATATTATTTAATCTTAGGCACGGTATCTTCAAATCAATATATATATTAAACCATTTAAACTTGTATTACTGTACTTACGATTATGTCTGTGGAGCGCTGGGATGAAATCACATTGTGCAGCTGGTTTATGCACCAGGCCCAGTACTGCACTGCCACTAGAGTAAACAAGTGCACAGTTGTCAGTGTTGGAAACTCTGTTCCTTGGTTTCTTAATGGAGTCAGCACTGGGAAAAGCTATTACACATAAAGTATTAATATTTAAAAAATATTTTCATTTGTAACCCAAGACACTAGCTTTCACTTCAGTCTTTTCCATTTTAGAAGGCTCTTTATGGTAGACATTTTGTAAATAGTTTTGTTTTTTTAACCCTACAGGGCTAAATTCTCAAATCTATTTATTCAATTTATCATAACCCTTTTTTTTTTCTTTTTTCAAAAACTAGAAACAAGCCCAATAAAGTTACCAAACCATATATAAGCAACTGAGACTTTTAACTTAGAAACTTGTAAGTAGCATTGAGTGAATTGTAATGGTGTTTTCAGATAACAATTACGCTACCAAATATATGAAATAAATAGCTTGAGCAGAATCTAGTCTACAGTATATTAAAGATGAGGTCCTAGGATCTCAAATTCAACTTGAACATCAACGTTAACTTTAAAGATAATCTCACTTTTGATTAAGACATTCCCGTTATTTGGCCCCTATTAATATATATATATATATATATATATATATATATATATATATATATATATATATATATATATATATATATATATATATTATAATATACCAATATATGTACAACACATATATATATAATGTGTCTTTTTTGATGTACAAACATTAGTATGCATGAAACTGTTCTAGCAGTATACGTGCACTTTTACACTGAACTTTATAAAAATTGTCCATAAATTTTGCTCTTTCCCTTGTAAATGTGCTTATCTGTCCCAGTCACTCTATTTGCATTTGAACATCAAAAGTAAATGGATCAGCGATCAATGAAGAAGATCGTTTTCTCTGCATGTTTTAAATTCTCCCGTGGAATCTTCCCCTTGTCAGGCCTGTCAGATGAGGGGAATTAAGGCAAAGAAAACTGAAAAGCAACTTTAATACCATGACTGACAGCATATTTAATTGTGTAGCAAATAAACAAGTGGCAAAAGAACATACATTGAAACTTCAGAACTCTGGTATTGTACAATGTACTGTACACATCAACTTAACAACTTAAATGTTATAACTTACAGAAAATTCAACATCATAAACATATTTAAGAATCCAGGAATATCTTGATTATTTCATAACCATTTGCGCTGCAATTCAGAATGTCTTGTTCCTGTGCCTCAGCAATGCCCCCACATCAGCTCAGTTGAACTGAAGGTCAGTGGGCGTCCTCTGATCCCATGATTTTGCCTCCCCATTACGTGGAAGCGACAGAGAAATTGAGACACTCCCAATTAAATCCACAGCAAAGATCAGCACTTCTGCACAGCCAGAGCATGGAGTCTGAGTCACCATGCAATTTCGCTATGGCCATTTAAAATGAAACCTAATTACGCAAAACAAGACTGGTATATACTTTATGGCCTCCTATTCTGAGTCTCCTAAAAATTACTAAAAACAAAAAAACAAAAAAAAAGAAAAGCCTGTGGCTATAAATAGGTTCAAAATAACTTGCAGGTGTTTTGTGGTAAACAATGCACTTTCCAGACCATTGCTTTTCGATGTAATATGAAGGTTTATAGAGAAAAAAAAAGGTGTTTTAGACGCCTGTGTTTCCAGTGCTTTGAGTCATATCAGACTGAGAAACTAGGTAGGCTTTGCACAGGGAGCTGGCCCAGTTTGGAGGCACAGCTCAACAGCCAGCCTAGACTGATAATGACATGACATCCCCTAAGCCTATCCAAAAAACCCTTCTTTTGTTTGTGTGCCTGTTATGACATATGTGGCTTAGTGTTTTCTATGGTTTGTGTCATCGCCTGTACAGCAAGCTTCCAGTTGTGTGTTTCGCTTAGGGGGAGAACAGACAAGTCTCCAATGGGAAAACAGGGCATAGGGCCTCGTGTAAGGGTGTACATTGGGATAAATCATCCGGTTAGACATATACAATGGTGTCATGCTACTGTTCCATTGTCATTCTGTCAGGTTTTTGGTCCAGTAGCCACATTAAAAATACTTTTACATGCTTGTCTACCAGGAATGTACTGAAGGCTTGTCTCAGGCTGGGATCACCATCTTAATTCTACGTGCACGGGTAAGCAGTTTCAAATTCTCATTTGGAGCCTGGTTGAAATAAAAACGTGGACTGGAACAGGCAACTGGAATATCTCTAGGGTATTTTTTTTTGTTTTTTTTCCGACCTTGAAAAGTTCTTCTTCAATCTGAAGACACACACTGGAGGTCTTTCGTTCTATAAGCAGAATCAGAACAATGTGAATAAAGAATGGAATGTGCTAGGAAGCAGACAGCTGCTGTGGTTACCCTCTCAAGATACTTGCACAGTCGTGGGCCAGATAAACGTTGGCAAATTAATATAAAATCTTGCTAATGCATTTTATTTACATGTTGAATGATAATCCGTCAGTTCACATTTTCAAAACTGTTTTTTGTTACTAACATGTTTTACCTTTTAAAATTGTGCTCAGTTAATCAATCAAGAAAATAGCTGGAATAATAATAATAATAATAATAATAATAATAATAATAATAATAATAATAATAATAATCATTTAAAAATAACTTTAAGTATGCATCATTTATTCAATCAGCTCAATGTTAAATATTGATATTTGTTTTCTTTTGTATACAACACTGATAACAGTTCACCAAGTTACAAAGTTTCTATATCTAAAATCCATAAACGAAAAATAGAGAACATTTGTTTCTGTAACATTACAGCACCAAGCAGACATATATTTTCTTATGTGACTATTTACAATGTACCAAACATTATTTTCAATATTTGTTTGAGGCATATCGATGATTCTTGAAGATACTGAGATGGCTACTGCAACTGCAGTGCAACTGTGAGTTGTCAAACTTGGTTTCATTAAGAAATATTTCTTTTAAGATACAAGTAGTCTTGAAGAGATTTGGCACGGACACTATAAGCGCTTTATAAACTATATCTACTAATATGACTTCTCTTTAGAAAATACTTTATTTCTTCCTATGCAGTGAATACAAACCCCTGTTCCTTTTTCAATATACTTTCGTTTCTAGCTTCTCAGTTCCCTTTAATTCATACTAACAGCTTATTGCGTTCTCTCAGTACTGAACTGTACCATACACTGGACAGCTAGCTTTTATGCACACCTGTTTGTAGCAATAACCTTTGTGGACCTATTTGCTAGACTTGGAAACAAGAATGATTTTTCTGAAAACAAACAACAAACACACAAAAAAAAAAAAAAAACCTGTCATGCAACATGACAAAAATGGCCCTTAGTCATGATCCAAAATGTTTTTTGATATGCAGGCTTTGGTTTACAGAGCTGCCTATGATATATATATATATATATATATATATATATATATATATATATATATATATATATATATATATATATATATTATATATATATATATATATATATATTAGTCTTGCCTTTTTAAAATCAACTACTAAGCGTGGTGTTGAGAGTTTTTACAATTTGAAAAGGTTGGGTTCATATAGCACAGCTAAACCAACACAGCAAGCCTAACCCTAGACTGAATTACTGGGCTGACAATGTTGAGTAAGATTTCAGCAACGCAAGATCCAGATATCTGAATACACTATTTTACTTGGCATCACAATTCCACCACGCCATTACAGTGTCCAGGATACACACGTTGTAAATGATAGGGTTAAACCTGTATTTAAGCCTAACACAGTTAGAATGTAGTGAACTGGGTTTAAATAGCAGGCAGTAGCAAGACTGTAGTAACAGTTCTGTGCTGGTCCTTATAGAGAGCTAGTCAAGGACAGCATCGACTGTATTTCAGTTTTTACTGTAAGTCAAATGATTTACACTTTCAACAGTTGAAAGATAATAATGAAAAAATAAGTAGATTTTTTTTAGGAATTCCTTTTGCCACTTTGCATCACTACAGTAATGAATGGATTTATATGATTATCCTAAATAAGAAACAACAAATTTAAATTAAAAAACAAAAAAAACAAACTGATGTTGTTTGTGTCATGTGTGCAGAACCTCCAATGTCATTAGCATGCAGCACCTTGAAACTAAAACTAGCATGTAACTTAAGGTATATGTTGAATACATAAAATACAAATATTTAAATATATGCTCTTTAGTATTTACAATATGTACATGGTTTAGCTGCGTGTTGGTTGTAAGGTAATTCATAATTATTATAAGGGTTATTCATTTACTCAACTACGATTACTTCTGCATGTCAGGGGACTTGATTAGTGTGCAAAATGTATATTGTTCTTTCCATTCTGAGTCTGCTTACAGAATCACTCACTGCAGACAAGCTCTGTTATATTTCCAAATGATTAAAAAAAAAGCTTTTTATTGATTAAAGGTTTACCATAACCCCCTGCAAATGCCTCTCGCTAACTTTTAGATAGGAATTTTTCTTGCGTGTTCATACAGTTACTGTATATGACTAAAGATATGGACACTGCATTCCTGAAAGATAATATATTAACTGGGCTAGCAATATAAATCAGGGGTTATAGAAATGAACTGTAACTGGGCTGACAATTATTTATAAGCATGTCTTTTAGAAATTCAGGCCAGATATTAACCTGATTTCACTAATCAAATTAAATGAAATAATCCGACCAGAATAACCCTATATTATTTACCAGTCACATCAAGATCTGAACCAAGATCAATGCTGGGTGGTACCATGTCACTAAGAATTTAAGCTGATGCGTAGAAATCAATATTACCTGGCAATTTTTTTTTTTTTAAGTGAAGCGCAAACACATGCATGGATGTCATATATAAATTGTGCTATCAGATAAGTGCAACACTTTTATGAGAGAGGGGAGTTAAAAAAAAATATATATTATTCCCAAAACGTTTTTAATTTCGTTGTTGTTTGCAGACTTCTGCACTAAACTCCAAAACAGAAAAATACCAAACCTTTTTTTTTTTTTAAGATAACAAAACAGGCTTTTAAAAAAATAATAAAATAAAAGTTTGTAAAACAGGGTCCAACCACTCTATAATACTTTCTGGACGACTCAATTAGGAAGCACAAGTGCAAAGTCAGCAGGTGCTGTCTATGTCAGTAATGCACTTTATACTGGAATCTGACAGTATGTAATACACAGTGCAGTAATACTCTGATTCTAACCCGAGGTCTTCACAAATTGTCAGTGAAATCTGGACAATAGGGACCAGCTTACTTTTTAGCTCTGGGGTTAGCTCTAGTGTCTATGAACATGGGGTACGCATGTTAATGAAGGTTGCTTGGTTGCCGTTGGCATCACCCAAATCAGTCCCTTGCCAGCGGATGTTTCTAGATAGCTGTTCATGCACAGAGCAAAAAATGTTGCTGGGGCAGTTTTTAATAACACCTATCTATCTATTTTTTATCTTCCTCCACCAGTACTTTGTAATTTCTTACGAGATACATCATTATTAATGAAATAGCTTGCTGTAGAGGTCATGAAGATGCCTACACAAGACCCACGGGTTATTGCACTGTGCTTGCTAACTCATCCATATTGTACTTTAGGTTGTACCTGTTTCATTCTCTTTTATCAGTGCTGCGCTGCATGACGAACGACACACAGGACGCTGTTTTGCATTGGTCTTTTCATGCTTTTGCCATACACTCTGTACTGTATGTCCTGTGCATGCTGTCTGTGACACGTGTCAACTTCCATGCAGAATCGTGGCTGTCAAAGTGAAAGATCATTGATGCAAGCAAAGCACTGTTAATGCAACCAAAGTCCCGCTCATAATGTGCAGAGAGTGACCTGCAGAAGGGCTACTGTAGATAATAAAAATAAAATACAGAATGGAACTACAATGTAACTGGAGGGAGCTGAATCCAGCAGAGGTTAATGTATACACAGTAGCTACATATATAAAGTATCCTCTGTTTATTTTGCTTGGAACGGGAATCTCTGTATAACATGTAAACAAAAAAAAGTTACTCTGGTCCTCGATAAAAAAAATACCCTGTCAACAGCATTATATATCATTAAGAAATCCGCAAGCTGATTTGGTGCCTTGACCCATTAGAATACCATTGAACATATAATACCTGCATGTGAACTGACCAGTCCATGCAGTATTTAGTAGTAACAGAACATTTAAAATATGCAATAAAATATTACCAGACTAAACCTTGCTTTGCTCAGCCAGAACAACCTGCCACGTAATAATACTGACATCCCCAAAAAACAGCGAGAAACAAGAAAAGCAAAAGAAATGTCCATCCATAGCACTGTGCACTACAAAGCGCACTCAGAATGGCACAAATATTGAAATGGTTTTTCTCGTTTGTTTTTCTTTTTAGATAATATGTGTTGACGCAGTTCTCCTGCTAAGAAGAAGAAGAATGATGTTGTCCTGTTCTCTTTCCCGAAGGGCACAGCCAACAAGAAAAGGATCTGACAGAACACAAGAGTGTTTCGATCAAGGATTTTTGCAAGTTCCCGGGTTCCGTGGTAGCGGCCATCTCGAAATCAGTAGCATTCCAAATCACATTGTTCCTTTTTAGTTGTTAACTTATTGATCAGTATTTTTGTTTTTGTTTTACAGTACAGTCCTTCTCAAAAAAATAAGGTTGTCCTTCTAAAAAAAAAAAAAAACCTTGCTTCTTCTATTTTTTAAACGGCGTTAACCTGCTGAAGTTTTGCCAGAAGGGAGACTGGCCCCGTTTGGGTTCCGCAAACTCAAATACCTGGGACTGGGCCATCTGGACCATTCCGTCAGTCACCAAGAACTGTCCCTGATTCATCGGGTCCTGGGGAGGGGGGTAGGAGGGGGGAACAGACCTTGTTTGGGCTGCACCTAAAAAAGAGAAACATAGTCTCAGCAGTTAAGAGATACTGACCCTTCAAAGTCGCTTTTCACCTTCTCTGTAGTCTGTTTTGTGTTACATATTTGCGTTAGCAGAAGAGTACATGAAAGTGCATGCCACAATTGCAAATCAGTACCTCAGAAATATGAGTAAATGCAAGCATGCTTCAGTAAAAGGCTTTGGAGCACTGGTGCAGTAACGGAAGACGATGCCTGTGTTTGCATTACTGTGATTTGGAAGCACTGCAGTACGTGCCTTTATTGACCTATTACTTTTGAGACATCAAAACAGAGCATCCATACATGCAGAGCTTTGCAAGGGGACTCCAATACTAGCAGGGGGATTACAGGGGGGTCAGTGAGAATGGTCCTGAAGTTACTGCACATTTAAAGATAAGGCACAGAACATAAAATGACAGTGGAGTAAACAGAAAAAAGGTGTTGGTGACTTTTCAACCTTTACTGTAACGACTGTGATTATAGTTCATTCAGCATCATCCTTCATCCTCATATCTGGAGACAGATGTATTTTAAAGTATGACTGAAGGGCTTATAAGCCCCACTTTAAAAAAAAATCATGTTCCTTTACAGACTTGATTGGGTTTGAAGGTAGGGATTCTTGCCGTTGGCATCCCATTGCATTGCATTTCCAACGTTACCCTGCCCTCATTTCTAAGTGAATGGGGGTTTTCAAATTAAAACAATAAAAGCTGATGGCATTTCTCACATGTGTGATTACACAGAGATTTTATCTTTATATTTTTTTTTCAAGGGAAGGCAAAAAAAAAAACCTTGCTAATATTCTGAGCTGACCTCCTTCAGATAGGCCCTGGTCGAGGGCTAACTACATGTGAAATTAGGCTCCAGACACCAATTTCTCAAGAGAAACATGACTGCTCTCTTCATTAAACAATATTGAATACTACACTTTTCTCACATCAGCAACATTCCCTTCTGGAATGTTCTTTTCAGATCTTTTATTGTTGTTGTTATTGCTGTCAAGAGATGGAAGTGCAATAATTACCAACTGGTTAACGTTCTCAAATATTACAGATACTAGCAGATAACCTGTAATTTTTCTCTCTTGGTTTTATAAAAAGGTAGGGATGTAAAGAAGGCTAAACTCTCACAAACTGTGTTAAGGTAACACATTCAAAGTTCTTAAAGAAAGGAACAGAAATAGCAGTCAGTGTGTTATCTGGTACACAGTATCTTAGTTTTGCTCACCTTTCTGTTTACTGACTTTTCGCACAGTCATAGCTGCCTGTCTCTTCTGATACTCGGAGATTTCAAACCCTGGAAAATTAAGCATCACATAATTATTATAAGCACAGACCAATTTTGTAAAGTACTTACTGTTTCCACCCAGCAAATAACACCAATTAGGTAGCCAGTCAACAAACTAAGTCTCACATGTACTGTGATGTTTCTGGACTCCTTACCTATCTTCTCGTCTTCTTGCACCATCTTGCGTTCTTCGTGGAAAGCTCTGAGCCACCGTAGCTTCTCCTCCAGCTTCTTTGCGAGGAATAAGTGGATCTCTTCCGTGTCCTTGTTGTGCAGTTTGAAAGCGTTCTTGATGCTGACGTGGAAGTCATCATCACGGCTGTCCTCCGCGTCCATCACCTCATACCTGTCCATATCGATGCGTCCCTTGTAGTAGAGAATGTCCCGCCGTATCAAGTCCTGGAGAAAGCAATGAATACCGTCAGTCACAGACGTCCACATCACTACATGACTTGGTCCTGATGTATTATTCTGACATGGACACACGTCAAGCTTGTTATTTTCTGAAGGCAATTCTGAATGACAGCGTCCTATGTAACACTGACTCTCTTTCCAAGGAAGAACCAAAAATAAAAGGTCCAATTGAACCACATTGAAATGTACTAGTAAATTGAAAGAAGTGCACATGGAATCATTTCTGTCTTAAAATGACATGTCACGACAGTCAAAATCTGTATTGCGTTGAGTATTGCAATTCCACAGGACCTGCACTGGAGATTCTGTATGAATTGACACATTGTTTGTGCATGCAAGATAAACAACCACAGTCTCAGGGCACCACTTCTGGAATCATATGCACATGCTCCCTGGTGCCATCTCTCTTAATCTCACTCGCCTCGTCACTGACGAATTAACCTGAATTAACCTTGTGATACAGTACAGCCGAGACATGGTGAAGAGCCTTCTGATCATTTCTTAGGAGGAGGGGGACTGTTACATAAGATGCGGTCACCACGTATACTTAATCCTGTCACAAGACATGCATTCAAAATGCCTATAAGTGAGCTTAAACTAGGCTCTGAGAGTTTTAACTACTATTCCTTGATCAAATAAGATCCTTTATCGTCCCCCAATAGCGAGAGAAAAGAACTGTTATATAACACCTGACACTTGGTGGATTTCTCTACATTTACAAATGTGAATATATCCACTGCAGGGGAGTAAGAACTTGGGGAGTAGCTTGTTAAGTCTGGCTCTGTGATCCTTTCTGAGTTGTGGGATTGTTTGAATTATTTATTTTTGGGAAGCCCTTCTCTGCAGGAATCTTCCCTCAGCGCGCTCATGGATCGGGATTGTATATTCTCTTTCAAGTGAGAGCAGCACTTCTTCCTGTAACGATAACTTGGGATGATTCACGTTAATTCTGGCAGACAAAAAAAACTAAAAAACTTTAGAAACTTCACATCAAAGAAGATGTTTTCTGCTCCCATTTAGCAGTAAAATTCCAAGAACTCTTTCCTGGAATAACCCCCCCCCCACCCCTTGATGTTCCATTATCTCTGTTTAGATGTCAATTCATATTTTCAGATTAGCAAAAGCAATTAAGAGTCTTAGATAAATGATCTCAATGATCTGAGAGTATTTATTATCCATACCAACATCTCAACATAGAGTTCTCAAAATATTACACAGTATAAAAATAATATTAATAATATATATGCGATACTGAACACCACCCTCCCACCTCCATGCCCTTTGACTGTTTGAAAAACAAATCGCTGAGAAACAAGTGGAAGGAACAGACAAGGCAGCAACAGTGAGTAATGTGTTGACAGTTACCCAGAATCCTACTGTGCTTCAAATTGCCACATTAGCTTTCTATTTTGCAGCATGTCCTTTCTTGTCTTATAAACAAGGCAGAATACGCCCTTCATACAAGGGTAAATAATACAGATTAGTGGGTGACCCACATACAAGAAGCAATTAAAATACTGTCCACAAGCTAACAGTGCCTCCTCGGTGGTCAGAATATCCTCATTTGGTGCTCAAACATTTTGTCAGTTGAAATGTTAAAACTCAAGTGCCCTCAGGGTCCTACAATGGAACACGTTCTCCAGTTTATTCTGTCTTGACCCTGATCATTTTGGTGGCAATCCCTCCCCGTCAACTCTTATTTAGAGCACTTCTAAGTGACATCTGTAACAGTAAATATGGGATAATACTTCCAGACTGCGAAGCTGAAGATCATTAGCGGATAAAGTGTGAAAAGGGAATGAAATAATCACGCTGAAAAAGCCACTGACAATAGTCTAACAGTGACACTTATTGGGCTCTTGAGAAGATTCTGAATCCCTGCAGAGAACCATTTAGGTTCTTACTATGGGATGATTCGAGCCTTTAATCAGCACTCAAGGGAGACACTTAAAAGCTGCTTTGTGATTTTCAAAAAAAGAACAGGGAAAAAAAGCACAAAAAATGTAAGTCGTAGTAGAGAATATGCGAGGCTCGGACAATCAGAAGCCCCTTTGTAAATAGGCTGTAAATAGCTGCTTCTTTGTGTGGTGAAAAACAGAACCTTTGCTTCGTGGACATTCCAAACAAAGATAAGCACATTTCAAAGGCATGTTGTACTGCACAGTTAACTGAACAGGTTCGGATCAAGATGAAAGTCTTTCAGTTCATAAATAAGACAGGCACCAATGTTCAGACACTCCCATGATCCCCTGCTAACAGTATTATCTAGAAGCTGAAGTATATTATATTAGCTGTTGCATAATCGCAGTCATTGTTTACAGGAGTGTAATAAGTATTCAGCAGCCCCCAAACACCCCACTGATTGGACACCTACTGCATGGCAGCTGCAGCAAAAGCAGATGGTCACTTTATTTGCCATATCTTGCCTTTTCTGTTCCTGTGATTATCTACTCATTTACACAGCACTCTGAATCCAAACTTATACAAAATGATGCCCTGTCCTCAGCATGAAAAATATGCTATTTAAAGCCTTGTTTGCACTTTGTTTTAAAAAAGCCCCTGCTTGCCTCCAGCTACCCTTCTCTGCTTTACTGCGATGAATCAGGGGGCTGTTTAGAGTGGAGCTACCATGATAATACACATCTGAGCACCTGGGAAGAGGATCAGCACACAGGAGACCAAGTTATGCTTTGAACTACCTTGGATTCACACTGGCAACACATTCAGCCATCGTGCTATACAACTCATCAGGAGACCCCCTGTGTCTCAGTACTGTCCCCTTACTTGTTGAATAGCAGTGTATCAGTACATGATTTAGAAATGATAAATTAAGACATATTATTGAAACATTAACTGGCTTAAAAGGAGCAGCCAAAATCATGTATCATATTAAATGTATTATTTGCTATAAATCCATTAATTAATGCTGTAATAATTCAAACATTGCCTTTAATTTACCTAACCCTAACCGCAACATTGAACATTAAGTTGTTATCTTTCAATTGTCCGCAATGCAAACTGCATGACTGTCTGCTTAGCCCCTTGTTTAGATAAACATGTGTATGAGTAGTGATCAGGAATGGAAGGTACCGCGTTGTAAAACAGCCCTATCTGCAAACACTGCCCCTGCAAGACTGGAAGAGATTCACATCGTCCCCATAGGTTTTGCATCTTTCAAACAAACCTCTTAATTGGAGAACACACTGCCGGTGTATAAGTGATTGAGCTGGCTGTTTTCCCCCTACAAGACCCTGACAAAGTTATCTGGGTCTAAATCTTAACTGGATCTCAGAAACTTTTCATTAAAAACAGTAAATAATATGCTACCTAGAGTAAAGTTGACCTGAGTGGCCTAGTTTCCATCTCTGTTAGTGTAACTACCAGTATAAGAGAACCGGACACTTGAGTAGATCACAGCTGCTCGGCTCACCTTTTTACAGAGGACCAGCTGGTGGTCGAACAGAAAGAAAACTCTCTGCTGATTTCTTCCGTATGGCTGGTAAATCCATGACATCTCCCCGGTATAGATCAACTCTGAGCTTCTGTCCAGAATGTCATCACCCTGAATGGAAACAGAAGCAGCACTCAATGCATGGAAATGCAGTATAATACCCATTATCACAAAGGATAGTACAAAATCATATAGAAACACTGAAACAGATGCATTCTGAGGTCTGCCCACGCACTTTCATTACAGTATAGCTAACTATATACAGTATGTATTTGCATTATGTCGTAACATATACTCCACACAGAAATGTACAGATAAATGACTGTAAGCGCGTGATTGGTAATATCGATATTTCAAATGTTGACAATTATGAGATAATTACTCTTAACAAAAGACCTACAATGAGGGTTTCATTTTATCACAGCTGATGAAATGTTCTCTGAAAGATCTCTTCAGAATGCGCAGCGACATTGTTAATTCTGAGCGAAGGGTTTTACTGAACAACTGGGTGAAATTCTTCACGGCAACGAGCAAAGATGTCACCGCAGCTTCCCTAGCACACTGCAGCTTCCCTTCACACACTGCAGCTTCCCCTAACACACTGCAGCTTCCCTTCACACACTGCAGCTTTCCCTAACACACTGCAGCTTCCCTTCACACACTGCAGCTTCCCTTAACACACTGCAGCTTCCCTTCACACACTGCAGCTTCCCCTAACACACTGCAGCTTCCCCTAACACACTGCAGCTTCCCTTAACACACTGCAGCTTCCCTTCACACACTGCAGCTTCCCTTCACACACTGCAGCTTCCCCTAACACACTGCAGCTTCCCTTCACACACTGCAGCTTCCCCTAACACACTGCAGCTTCCCTTCACACACTGCAGCTTCCCCTAACACACTGCAGCTTCCCTTCACACACTGCAGCTTCCCCTAACACACTGCAGCTTCCCTTAACACACTGCAGCTTCCCTTAACACACTGCAGCTTCCCCTAACACACTGCAGCTTCCCTTCACACACTGCAGCTTCCCCTAACACACTGCAGCTTCCCTTAACACACTGCAGCTTCCCTAAACACACTGCAGCTTCCCTTAACACACTGCAGCTTCCCTAAATACACTGCAGCTTCCCCTAACACACTGCAGCTTCCCTTCACACACTGCAGCTTCCCTTCACACACTGCAGCTTCCCCTAACACACTGCAGCTTCCCTTCACACACTGCAGCTTCCCTTCACACACTGCAGCTTCCCCTAACACACTGCAGCTCCCCTTAACACACTGCAGCTTCCCTTAACACACTGCAGCTTCCCCTAACACACTGCAGCTTCCCTTAACACACTGCAGCTTCCCTAAACACACTGCAGCTTCCCTTCACACACTGCAGCTTCCCTAAACACACTGCAGCTTCCCTTAACATACTGCAGCTTCTCTAGCACACTGCAGCTTCCTTTAACACCCTGCAAACCAATATGAAATAAAGATTTCAGGATAACCTCTGAAATATAGGTAGGCTTCAGTCACTCTGCAGTATTTAAATGTTCATTATTCATGCATAGAAAAGACTGTCATTATACGGTGTAGCTTGCTAGTCTTGTACTGTATAATCGTACATTGTGAAATGTATTTTCAAAAGGCCAAGTACCTACTTTTAAAGCCCTGTAAAGCTAAGCCTGAAAGTGTAACATCCAATACATTGTAATTACATGCGTTATTACTGCATTAATTAGCACAATCATCAGTTGGCAGTAATCTGTACAGGATCACAAGGCAAGGGCCCAATAATTCCCAGCCCACAGCTTTCATCACAGTGCATGCTGTTGCCATGACAATTCCCAAGTGATAATACAGACATAGCTTGTTTCTATTATAATATCTTATACAACTTCCCATTAGCCCAGTAGCCAAGGGCTACCATAATAAGAGGTTGCTTACAACAAAACAAAGACTCTACAAAAACAAGAGCCTCCAAGCAGGTCTTTTGTACATAGTTTAAAGCATCACTGCAGAGTTGCTTTTTGGTTACTAAAAGCTGCCTGGGCTATAAGATGTCCTCAGGGTGCTGAATGTGCAGCGCTAGCACCCCCACTGGATCCCAGGGAACCACTGTGTTACTGGACCTGTTATTTATTTTATTTCTCTAGGATGAAATCTCAAAGAAGAGTTTTCTTTCCTCCAGCAAACACTTTATACTTGCCGTATAAACTATAAATAGAACAACTTACCACCTGGTTACTAAAAGATAACAATTTTTGTATTCAATAGGTATAAATATTTTTTTTTAAAAATCATTCATTTCAGGATGTTTCGGACAAAAGCCCTCCTTCAGCTGTGTAGCATGGGCTTTTGTCCAAAACATCCAGAAATATGTGATTTTTTTTCTGTGCTAAACCTTTATACTGTAGCTGACATTAACATCATCAGAAGATCTCATTAGAACACATGAAAACACATTCACTTTCAGACAAGTCTATTTGAGGAATGTTGCTGTACCTTTCTTTCTAGTGCACAGAGGAGTTACATTTAAGTCTAAGGAGCCCAAATCTAATGATATGAAAGCAAATATTTCAAAATTCAATACAAATTAAAAAAATAAAACAAGCAAAAAAAACAACAAAAAACAAAAAAAAAACAAAACGATTAACATCTAAACATGAATGAGTTTGTTTTCATGCTTCTTGATCTTTAACTTCCCCAGGGCCTCCATGTTAAAGGAACGTGTGCGTGTGTGTGTGTGTGTGTGTGTGTGTGTGTGTATGTGTGTGATTAAATTTATCTTCAGCATAATAAGAGTTTAAACAGGGCTTGAAAAAAAAAGCCTTCCCACAAAATCAAACTAGTCGACACATAAAACAAATTAGAAATACGTTGCCATGGTCTTACATTGTATCTAATCATCAGTCTGCTTTTGTCTCCTTGGTAATTTAGACAAACATACATCTTTTCTTGTAACAGGTTCCCTCGTTATCATTACAGAAGGATGTTCTGCATACTCGAGGCTCAGTGTGATTGATGAAATTATTAGTCATGAGCACCTCCCGGCTTATTAACAAGGTCACCTTTAGTTGCACTGTACAGCAACACGCGACATGACGTTAAATTGACTGTCTTGCAATCCCTTCATCGGAGAGAGCCGGGATCCGGATGTCTTGATGAACAGTGTATCACTGCAGGAGGAGATGTTGCTAATGAAACACCTTGTCACTTACTGTGTGGTGCGTAAGCAATAACTTACCTCTCCCATGCTGTGTTAGATGAAGACTTGTTTAACTACACTGCACTATCCAGAAGCTACACTGCAAGAGAACTGATCTATATTCTAGGTGCTTCTGTCAAACAGGATACTTGAGTGATGGTGGTAAAAGAGGCAGCACATACATTTGTTATGCATTCAAGTATGATGCATTCCTAGATCATAGCTGGAAGTGTTGATGAGGACCTTACTGAGCAAGTTAAATGAGTGGCAAAGATATGGAGATATGACTAAGGGTTACAAACCATCAGTAATGCATCTATGAATGTGTTATAAAGGATGGTTTACACTACATAAGACTGTTATTAATAAGCATAACAAGATACAGCATTTGTAAGAACATGTAATTAAGGCGTAAGATACCCTAAAATTACCTTGTAGCACAACACTAGCAGTGTGTCATTAGAATGCTAGTGTAATAAACTATTATTGTGTGCTAGTAACTGTTAATAACATACTTACAGACATGTATTAAATCGATATGGTTTGGGGATCTAGATCAAAATAGATCAAAGACGATTTCCACAGTGACATATCACTAATATTCAACGATTTCTTTCCATGAATTTGAGGACATCCTTAAACCCTGGTAAAATGAGATAAGGGTTTTGCGTCATCATATGAATGATAGTACATTGTACTTTCTAGAAGTCAAAGGAATCACTGCTCATTTCTGTCAGTGGAAACTGTTCCCTCAATCCCTACGGTCTCAGGTGCAGATATACAGTAGTCTGCCAGCTCCACTTCAGCATGCCATGTGGGGAGGCAGGACTGTACAGTTGGCACAAACATCTGACACATCTTGAAAAGGCAGGTGCTTCAACACAGATGCTTCATTTCTCTATTTTTAAATCGACATCTTACAAACTGACAGTCATAAAAATCTCATAAAATCTCCACAAAATGGTGAACTTATACTGTCCCTAATACACCGTCTTCCATCTACTGTCCATAGCTATTAAACCCTCCACAGGGCTGAATTCAGAAATAATAAAAGAAACTTACATTCAATGGCAGGTGTTTTGACAAGAAGTCTTTTTCAGAGCCGAATGTCATTAATTTAAGTTTCTTTGAGTGTTTCTATGTCCCTAATATAGATTTTTTTTTCCCTCTACCTAGTTTTTGCTCCACGAACTAAAAAACAGGAAGCCCTTTGTCCGTGGGCCTCAGCTTAATGAGCCATCTGCCTGTTATGGATTTTTTTCTGGTACCATGTTGACGGCACATGAGCTGCCCTGTGAAGAGGATTAACGCTATAGTGGGAAAGCACTTTTAGCATTTGCAGCATATGCTACTGCACACTGACTGCCAGCCTGCAGTCAAGAAGACCCCAGGCTTTTGGTTATACCTTAAATGAATCACTACGCACAGAACAAACACTACCACACTTCAACACTGTATGCAGGGGGCTTTCTGCTGAACAAGAACATAAGCAGGAGATACCACTGTCAGATTCGCACAGTCAGGGCTGAGAATAAAAAACTTGAATAATAACCCGAAGCAAACCTAAACAGTGAATATCACGCAGAAATATTCTTCTCTCGCAGAAAACCACAGGTGCAGTTTCAAGTATTACTTCCCAACATTTCTTAATTAAATTAACTGTGTATCATATAGTCCCCTCACTAAATTTTTCTGGCAGGCCTTCGGGTTTTCTGGGAACCTGAATTATAGCATTGCTATGCCACAAAATCAGTCAAAAAATCTCAAACAGAGATCTCAATTGGTATGTCCAGTAATCTAGCCATTGGCAAGCAGGAAATGCTTACTATTAACACAGATAATACATTAAATAAATAAATAAACTGTCCTGACCTACATAACTAAATGTTTACATATTTTATTATATGAAGCCCGTAGTTGACCAGATTTCAGTTAATACCAGTCAGATAGCATGTGGTTCTGCAGCACGTTCAGTAAAAGCCTGTAGAGACAGTGGTCCACCCAGCACTGCAGCTACTGTGAAACGAAAGCTGCTGCTGGCAATGCCGCTTCTCAAAACGTCAATACCGAAGAGCCACAAAAAGCTATTTCTAATCGCAAGCAAAGCTTCCCAAGTCAACTTCCCAACTGGGAATCCAAGTCGTTCACTGGCCCAATTTCCATGTCTTAGATGTGGCATTTTCAAAGACGTAACATTGATCGTTTAGGACTGTGAGAGAAGACCACGCTGTTCATTTTTTTGCCTCCCGGATGGCCTGTTTCTAACCCGACAAGCATTTTTAACCTTCTATGAATATTTCCCTTTTATTACAAGTCATCTTTAACTAGGACACATTATTGATTGAGCTATCAACAACCAGCAAGAGAAAACAGGGCTTTGAGGTACGACCCTCCCGTACAGCACCCTGTGACGGCTGCTAACGGAGCTAATAACTGTTAATAAAAGCAATTAACACTGAACCTCACTCAGGCATGCAGGCTGTAGTAATCATAACAGAACCAGAGCTGTTCTAACACCCCTACCTCCCATTCCAGGACAGAGGCCTGCCACTGCGCGATCTTGTCGATATTCTCCAGTCTCCTCTTCCGCTCGTTTATCTGCTGGGTTACATTTCTCATGACAGCCAGGCCTGCAGCCACGTATCTGTAGTCACTGAAACAACGGACAAAAATGCATTTGCACGGTGCCTTCCGAACTCAAAGCACTGTGCAAGACAAACAAAAGCAAGTCAAAATAAAATACACTTGTATAGAGAAAAGAAAAAACAAGATTAAAAAAATTACATTTTGGTATCAACATTTATTTATTTGTTTAAAGTAAAATTAAGAGTACACATTTTAAAACGCTGTTTAAAAGTTCATTTTAATAAAATGAAACTATAAAAGTATGTTTTTAATTTTGACTTAAAACCATTAGTTTAATTAAACACCACGGTAACAAACTGTTCTGCTTTTCTAGCCCCTTCTGAACAGATGTCTAAACAAATAAAAGATGAACCAGGGATTGCACTGGGTTGTGGCTCTCTAGTGGGATAACCTATTTTCCTGTTCTCATCCACTCACAGCTACCAGCCCTTCTCCCTGGCATGAGGGGGCTCCATGTCTTGATACAGGTGGTCACAAATAACATTTCACTGTCGTTCCTCTCCTGCATCAAAGTGTAAGAATGGAAGGTAATTTTTGTCAGCTCAAATACAAGCTCATGATGAGCAAATAGCCCTGCAACTGGTTATTCAAAGCAGCTGATTAAATGCCTGCCTGGGTTTCAGTGTCACCCGAACTTTACTGCGTCATTAGGTGTCAAACAAAAGACTCTGCGCTCGTACAGAAAACAACACAGTTTTAATTCCAGGACCTGTGCTCTTGGGTCTCCTTGAAAACCCCCAACCTAATTGGGGCTCCATCGATTAGATGCTTACTAATGCTTACAACAGGTAAAACACGGCTAAACTTGGTAAGGAAAAATATCCAGAACTCAAATATCCAAAACTGGAACTACCACGACAGCTTTTCCTTACTGATAGGAATACATATTTTAGAGGCACTTTTTATTGTATTCATTAATATCAACACTCTAGCAAGAAAGCTTTGTTTTTATATTGGCTATTTACAGAGATGAGGTGGCGGTCGTGTTATTTAGACTTGTAACAGCTTTAAGTAGGTTGTATTGTATAACATCCTTTTAATTAAGGGACAGAACATCCAAGATGTTACTTTTCAAAAATAACTGTGCTTTCTTTGCCCTAAATTAAAAAAGAAAAAAAAAATCTTCTGGAAAAAAACTGATGATCTTTCTCTGTGATCCCAGTGATGTCGACTGTTTGAAGGTTCATCTGTATTTAGCTGTAAGCACCGAGGCAGATTGTGCATGGTTCACCGAGACGGTTGACTTAGAACTGTTTTTCCCTTAAACTAGCTCTGAATCAGCTGACATTGAATTGGATGTGACAGTAGAAAATTCATTCTGACAGTGTTGCATTTCGTTGAATCATTTCATTGGGTGACTTGTGTGGTTTGGATTTTTGTTTCGTGGAAGTTTAAAACAGTCTAAATCATTTGACACATTTACTGACACATCAAACCCTAATTAACAACAGTAGAATACAATTTGGTCAGGAGCTCACTATAAACTGTGTGCACTGATTAAGCACAACAACTCATATTACATTAATAGAAGTCTAGCACGCTTTAACTTATTTATATCTTTTTAAATAGAACTTTTTATATGAGCCAATGTATTTTTTAATAATATATATAATATATATATATATATAATATATATATAATATATATATATATATATATAGCTATCTATATTACTTATAAAACCTGTGAATTAAAAGTTGAATAGCATCCAAAGTCCCTTATTACATACAGGTAAATGAAGTGCATGTAGTTGCAATATAGTTACCATTTACCAATATTTGCCATTGTTCATCCACTTCACACATTATGTACTTTACTGAACATATCCTGATCAAGCATGTGTATTAAATCTAAGGGATTGTACTACTGCACTCACTGTGTAAAATGTATAGTGTATGTGAAAAACAGAAGCTCAGCTCTGGCTGGATGGCTGGCTGCTATAATAAATTAATTCAAACTGAGATGAAAAAGAAACTAAAGCTAAAGCTGACATTTTTGTCAATAACGCTTCTTCTCAAAATACCCAGGGGGGAGCGATAACTACCAGCGTTGTTCTCTGCGAGGTATTTTGTGAGCAAAATGCGGTTTTGTAATTCTTTTTTTTCAGTGAAAACCTCAATTTCAAAACATACCACATACTTGTGAATTCCTCCCGGCCTGTGGTTCTCAGTGGCACCATCAAATAACCATATGTTCCATCTGAAGATATCCAAGGCCATGACACTGAAAACAAGGTTAGGTCCTGGCTTCCAAAGCCTGTGTTCTAACTTACTGTACAGCATTTAAGAGTCCTATACATCTAAAAGATAAAGACTGCACAGGGAACAGCGAGTGGGAGATGGAAGTGTTTTTTTATACTTGCGAGGGATTTTATATGACAAATGCTTTGGTCTTTCCTTTTTTATTGTGCTGTATTGTAATCAGTTACGTGTCAGTCATTATGCTGGACCACAGACTTCTGTCCCTGTGCTATTAACAGGACACATTGTGATATTTGTTTTCTGTTTAAAACAGTCAATTAAGTGTAAAATAAAATCAAAACCCAACTGTAGATTGGCTCTAAACTGACCCCACTCATTTGCAAATCACTTTAACCCTTTCAGTCCTCAATTATTTTTTGATGACATTAAGTTATATAATTAAAAAATGAAGTTCTTCATTGAGTATACATGAGAACTGGCCAAAACATTTTTTTTGTACATATATTTCTAAACTACCTTACAACTTACAATGTGATTTCTGATGGCATGTGTTAACATACAGCATACTAAGATAAGGCTGCACCTTGAGGTACCCCAGGACTGAAAAGGTTAAAGGAACAGGGCTCAGTGTTTTACAAGCCCTTTTCTATATTCAGACAATGAAGCATCTGTGCTCCCTGTTGATGAAGATTGTTGTTACTGCTTTGTAATTGACACATACTTTATGATACAGATGGGAGTCTCTTCACTGTTCTTTTTACATCACCTAGATAATGTCATGTGCACGCAATGTCGCAATGACATCTCACCAAGGAAAGGGTTATGGAAAGTTGGAATTGCGAGCAGTTACCTGTGGTCCTGGGCTGTGTACTTAAGCAGCTCTGCCAGCTGCAGGGGGTACTTGCAGATCTTCTGCACGGGTGTGAGGAGGAAGCCATCGATGGCGATGTCGATCATCTGCTGCAGCAGACGGCAGGCTTCAAAGAAATGCTGGTACCTGCCATCTTTCATTAACTTGGAGAGCTCCATGCACGCGTCCAGGTGGTTATTACAGTACTCAGAGTAAATCCAGAAGCCATCTTGCTGCAAAACAAATAAGAGAGGCCCAGGGAGAGGCACATCAGGCAGGCAGTGGAGGAGTGTAGATTAGAGCTGGGCAGCGTTCTCAAACTTAAAGGTTGACTCAGGGCTGACTAAAATGAGTAGTTTCTGCGCCATGACCCCTACAGCGGCATTTAGAATTATTTTTCCAGGACAAAACTCTGTGCCTTCGCCTGTGGCAGCGCAATGTGGATGTTGTTGAAAAACAAAAACCAAACAACAACAACAATGAAGGTTCAGCCACGCTGTGCCAAGGGTAAAATGTGCCCCTGTGTCATTGGCAGACACACAGGACATTAACTGTAGCAGTATCATTAGAGTTGTCTAAATAAATGCTTGACCTCACAGAAAGCACAGAGGATTTATGAAGTGCTCCACACCTGTATTTCAGCTTGAGTGCAGAACAAACTGGAAACGTGCTACTAAATGTCAGGCAGCAGTTCCACATGACTTTTTCAACTGCTGTAATTAATACAGAAAAGACACTTAATGTTGCATCTAATCATATTTCTTTGCTATAAATTTCAGTTAACATAGCCCACAATCAATAAAGGGAGGGACCGGGGTGGCTGTTCTTGATTTGTTGACTGATTTATGAATGGTGAAGGTAATAAATATCTAATGCATGTGCTTCTTTAATCCATAGACTCGTTTACATTGTTGCACCATAACACTTCCCCCTTCACCTCTTTTAGAGTCCCAGCAGAGCTGTCTTTTGACTTGTAAGCTGTTGCTATATTTAACAGACAGAAGCACATATAGTATTTCTATGTACAGTAAAACATTCGTTGAAGTTGAAGTGCATACCCCGATTTGGGATTCAATGCAAATCTTTAAAATAAAATAATTTACAGGCGTGAATTCATTCAGGAAATACAGCTCTAACATGATGTCCCACTTATGATTGCATGCTGCCATAGAACGAGGGACATATTGAGAATTGAAGAACCTACAATAGTTTTTGAATGGAAACACAGTAATCCCAGTTGGGTACAGAATTGTTACTGAAGTTGTCAGTTGAGGTGACATGAGGAATATCCCGTCAGTATATATAGGAAAAAGAAATTGACCACAAAATCTTCCTTGGTCTTAAACCTGATTGTTTGGTTAAGTATAAAGTGACATTAAATCTGAAAGCTGGTAAGCGTCGCTGCATTTATGAGCATGAAGACACATTCATATAGTTGCAGGACTGCTTTGCTAAGGTCACAGCTCTCTTGTCAGCTTGATAACCTTGCCTCTTTCGGTTCAGATCTCAAGAAGGCTGTCAGTTCTGCCTTGTGTGCAGATTCAGAAAATTAGGAACAGTGAGCTGACTATTCTGTCCGGTTCCATCAAGACTCTTCACACAGAGGTCATCTCTCAAGACCTTTAGCAGCCCTCAAAAGGATCACACCCACTCTTTCAAAATCAATAGGGGTGATGACAGTTCTAAACTATGTGGTTAAGCACAGCCTGAGCTTGAAGAAAGAAAAAAAAAAGTATTTCTTTTTTGTTTTGTCTTTCTGATTATGTGACTGTTTGGGAGGGGACAAACAACAACAGCACTTCATTTTTTTTTTTTTTTTTTTTTAAATACAAATTTAACCCAAAACTACAGCAATAAAAAAAAATATATAACAATGCAGTTTCCCTATATGCAGCTATTATCGTGGCAAATGATTGACCCAACCTACTACCATTCAGCAGAATTCCTTGAAAAATGAATAGGAGTCGGGTTTGTACCTAGAACATAAGAACATAAGAAAGTTTACAAACGAGAGGAGGCCATTCGGCCCATCTTGCTCGTTTGGTTGTTAGTAGCTTATTGATCCCAAAATCTCATCAAGCAGCTTCTTGAAGGATTGTCCTTCAAACATTAATAGGAGTTGATTCCAGACCCTCACAATTCTCTGTGTAACCTGACTCTGCAGTTGTGCAACGTTATATTTGTGATACATTTAAAGGCTCAATAGCTCAATTCATTTTTTAGCTGAAGATAATTCATGCAATAAGCTTTTTGGTTTATTTTTAATTTTTAATTTAATTGATGTATCACCAATTAAATATTATTTAAATCATTGCAGAATTGCTCATTATGTATTGCATTATTTTGTATTTTCCACAAATGCTATAAACTATTAAATTGAATTGAGCCCTAATACTGGGGACAGCGATGGCTGAGGTCCTCTGAGAAATTTAAGGCTGACAATGCCTCATTACCAAGTCACACACTATTTACTTACATGTTCTAGAAAACAAGGGCCGATTTCACTAAGATGAGGCTCCTCAGTGTTGTACTGCTTCTCCAGATCCCGTACAAAGCCCATCTGAAATCTGTAAATGTCTTCAATATTCCCGAAGATCACTTTTAGCTGATCGTCGCTGAACATGTCTCTCCGCTTTCGGCACTGCTTTAGATAACCCTGTGAAGACACCAAAGCCGTTCTCAGATCAGACTGTGGAACTACAGCACTGCTGCTGACATTAGTTATTGTTGAAGGAACCGTGAATAAAAAAGATGCAAACTTCCATAATTCATCTTTTAATGATTTCTTGCTGGAGAATTTACCAGATTCAATTTCATTAACAGAAGCACCATTTTAGCAATCGCTTGAACTGCAGTAAAAAGGGAGTTTTAACGGAGCGTGGAAGATGACTCACAATGTCTCATTCTGCGCTTTAGATGAGGGTCAAATATAGCCCACACTTTGAGAAATTCTGCTTGAATTCTTGCTGAATATCTGATTTGAATCAACCGATTTATTTAAAGTTAAAGATATTAACCTTTTCAGTATTGGAATATTTTTTGTTGAAATTAAGTCATATAACTAAAAAAGGAACTCCTTTATTGAGTATACATGAGAACAGGACAAAAAATATATATGTTTTCCATATATTTCTACACAACCTCAGACTGGGACCTAGGAGTCCCGTGAGGTTCTAACGTGATTTCTGAAAGTAGATAAGGCGGGACACTGAGGTCCCCCAGGACTGAATGGGTTAAAGGAATAGGGTTCAGTGTTTTTCTCTATTCAGACAATGAAGCACCTATGATCCCGTTGATGAAGATTCTTACTGCTTTGTAACTGACACGTACGTTATGATTTGGGCTTCTGTTTTTCAGTTTTTATTAATTTCATTTTGCTAGAAGGATGACAGAAAGCTTGGAGCTATGTAGCAGATACAGGCTTAAATTAATGCTGCAGCAGGGTGACTGGAATTAGTGAAGACAAGAAAAGAAAAAAAAAAAGCAGACTATCAGAGTGCATTCAAGTACTTTTCCATGTACTCCCTGGTGAGCACTAGCCCAAGAGAGAGAAGGGAAGAGAGCAACAGAACTCAAAGAAATTAAATGGCAGCCACTTTACTGATACTATGCCCTGCACAATAGTGAGGAGGTAGACACAATGGGATGGTTCTGCTCTTGGCTGACCTGCCTCATCCCTCTGAGTCCCACGGTACTTTTCCCCCAACTAAGGTCACCTTCCCAGCTTCACAACTAAGGATCTGAATCAACTTTAAAGCAGCCTGCATTATATATAGCAGATGGTTATAGCACCTGGATTACAAAACAGTAGACTCTGTATTCCTTACTGGCACCTGCTTCAAAGCTGCTCTTTGTTAGTATCCTTTAGATTGTTGGGACACTGTTTTGCACGGTTATAAATCCAAGTCCACAATGGCCACAGCGCTGTCTGTTCCAAACACAGAAGGCGCTTCTTGACTTTTAATGCTTTGCAGTGGAAATCATTCCTAAAGCAAAATACACATTGTTTTTTACAATAATGCAGAATTTGCTGTGCCTGACATCTGCTACCTAATAAGCACAACAAATATATTCCAACCAAAGCATAGTCCCTGACACTGAACGCTCACAACATCTGAGTGCAACATGGCTGAGTGGATAATTCTACCGCTTTGTTCTTGTTAATGAAACATGAAAATGGCCCTATTTGGAAACTGAGTGGGATGATAAGAGATGATAAGAAACGAGTCTATGACAAGACTTTCCTGCTTACTAAGACATCGTAATTAATGATATACTTTATATTTTAAACATAGAGATTTCAGTTGCCGGTTATGTTTTATACAGACGACATTTTACTAAAAAAAAAAAAAAAAAAAAAAATTAATGCTATTGAAGCACGTATTCTATTTGTGCGCTTGCTCAAAAACGTTTAGGTTTCAAACTCGTTTCAAAGCATGCATGGTGTGGTAAGGTGGTGGATATCAAATGCTTACCAATATATGTCAGTAATACCACACAAGAAACCTTGCCACCCCTTAGAATTGCAGTTGTTTGAAGACCGATGCAATCGCTCGGTTTCTCGGCTCACCTCACAGATGTCCTTCAGGTGTTTGATGTAGTGCCTCTCCGTGCTCATGATCTCATTGATCACATTGGCCCTCATCTGGTCCCTGTTCTGCAGCGGCCTGCCAAGGCACAGGCAGTCGTTGCTGGGGTCCAGGTGGCCATTCTGGACCTCGCTGGTCCCCTCTACAGCATCCACACCATCTTCCTGGTTTACCCATAGCTGGAGACATCCACAAATGGTTAGCATGGGAATCAAGAGTCGCGGTTGAAGACAACTTGATAAAAAAATAAATACAGTTAAGGAATCCTTCATGTACATGGTGGCGACAAAGGTGGACGTTACAGTTTACTTACCTTTACTCCATTCATTCATGTCGTTTATTATTCCGTTTTTTTTCTTCGTTTTATTAAATCATTCATCCAAAATCAAATCATGTTAAGTAATCAAAAGACATGTTACTGTACGGTTCAACAGTCATTCAAGTACCGTCTTCAAATAAAAAAGATCAATAAAGGGCAGGTTATAGCATTCGGTGAAATGCCATCAATTCGCCAATCCCCTAGTGACTGCTGTACATCGGCAAAAGTGAATGCAGATTTATGCCTATATGCATTAGCTAGCGGCTTTCAAGAGCCCAGTCCAGCACAGGGGGCCACTGCACTGGAGGAATCAGAAACAGACAATTGAGATGGCTGTGTTAATATCCAGATGCCATTTGTAAGGCTAGATTTGTTCATCCCCCCAGCTCCACTTATCAGAAGCAATACTAAAGAGGTATTGACATGTTACTCTGAAGGGTCGTTCAGATACGCTTTTGCAGCGCTGTTTCCATGCAAAGAAATGAAGATGAAGAGCGTCAGTTTTCTAAACATTCCTTGACTGGGTCTGAGTGATGGCAATGCAGCGCACACTGCCAAAGAGTTATAGCGTTTAAACAGATACAGCAAAGGGGGGCAGGGAGACTAAAGTTGTATAATAGTAATAATAATAGTAATAATATTATCTGTTGTTTTTCTCACTTATTTGGCATTCGAGTAACACATAGGTGTTTCGTTTTAGTTTATTCCTTCCTTTTAAAGTTAAAGAAAAGACACAAAGTGCTGTAGCTTGCCCACTTGTTTAATGTAACCTTCAGGGGGATACTGTTTTTGTGAATTAAGTCAAACCTATGTACTAAATACTGTCAAAGTGCTGCTGAATCTGTTGTGGGGTTTATAGTGATGGAAAAAAAAACCCACACAGCAGAATATTGATTTGAGATAAATAAAATATGAACTGGGAAGAACAAACATATTCCGCAGGATGTTCTGTAACTTCAAGGACAAAACAAGGGAAACCTTGAAGCCTCCTTTATATCTCTGCAGCAGCAAGGGATGCGAGTCACTTAAATGTCCTGGAAAAAGCATGTCACTTCATGTATTCTTTATATGAAAAAAATACTTTCTGTGTTTTGCCTGAGGGCCTTGTTCTAGCACTTCAGAAGAGCAGTAAAAAAAAAAAAAAAAAAAAAAGAATACAAAATTAGACAATGGCACTTAAAAAGTTACCAAAATCCAGACACTCTGAACCATAAAGCATGAAAGACTTAATCAAAATAGTAAATAAATAAATAAAGAAGCCTGCTTTTTATATAAATGGTTCGATAAGCAGACTATGTTATGAAACATAACTGCATAATTGAATTCCAATGTGCACTTATTTTTTATTCACAATAAAAAAAGAAAAGAAAAAAAGGCTTATTTACATGCAAGAAAGAAGCTGAGAATGGGGTATAGCACACTGGTTAAGTTGCCAGAATGAGGTCCTCAGCTTCTATTTCTAGCTCACTGTCTTGAGAAGAAGACACCCTGACATTCCCTGTGACATACCGAGAGGATGAGACTGAACCCAGCAAGGCACTTCGCTCTTCACAATTCACTAATTCTGCCTAAAATAACTTTCCCTGCTTGAGAATTTTCCCTGCTGGTTTCATGAAAACGCCATTTCAAAGCTTGCTTTTTTACACTGCCATTCCTAAAGCATTTTCTAAAATGCATGGGCTCTGATAATTACTCATCCCCTCTTTCACCTTCTGCGAAGGGCACCTCAGTGCTCTGATGTTTCCTTGCCTTGCCCCTGAGGGAATGTATTTTCATTGTAGCAGGATGGAAATCACTAGGTATATCTGCTCAGTGTGGAGACACTCCCAGATCGAGTGTGCTGGATTGTTAAACATGTTAATGGGAGGGAGTAAAAAATTGAAATAAAATGTCAAGAGGAACTCTCTACTATCTGCCATACCTGATCTGTTCCTGCCAACAATCCTCGAGCCATAAGCTTGCTTGTGGTAAAAACTGAAGTGCGGTTATGAAAACAAGGTCATAATTAATCTGAAGACTGTGACCTGAACACTGAACTAATCCAATAGGCCTTTCCATATCTCAGTTAAAAGCCTTGCTCTACATGCTCTCCACCTGCATCCAGGTGGGTATGTGGATTAGAACGATTGCACTTCACCCAGCAGCTGGTCTGGAAGCACTTGCATTGAGCTCCAATGCATGCTTCCTCCTGAAGTACTTAAACTCACTGTCAGTGTAGCATTGCCACGACAGCGAGACCAAAACGACTCAAGCCCATTGCTTGTACCTGACCAATAAAGAGCGGCTGGCAAACAGGGACACAGTGACGTCTGCTTTCTGTTGCTGGTACCCAGAATGCATTTGATGTGACTGAAAGCAGAAGATAGCCTTTAGAGTGATGTCGGGCTGTTCCAGCACCACTTTACTAAATTGTTGGACATTGCTGTAAGAACTCTCAATACTTGATTGCTTTTTTTTCCCCCTGCATGTACAGTGACTGGGAATAAAAAATACAGCAAATTGATGTAATTAGCATATGTTGAAGTTATGAAAATGTATCACCCTGGAAGCTTATCTCTTGGGGTGTGATATTTATGGACAGCATGTCCAATGTCCAATGATTAATATTAGCATATTCAACTTCAGGTCAGCAGGTCCTGCCATGAGAATAAGCTCAAACTACAAATTATAAACAAGCAGGTCAACGTGCATTGCAAAAGATACAGCCAAAAAGATTAAAGGACAGATTTTCAAAACTTGGTAAATAGATTTAGATTCCTCCATTTGTAACAATTTCCAAAGTAGAAAATCGTCTTTGCTTTTGCATTTCAACCTACATTAAAGCTCAGTTTTGCTCAGGGAAGTCATGTCACATTGTGAAATGTGACTTGCTTTTCGTTTTAGAGTTTTATCAATGAAGATTTGAAAATCAGACCCATAGACCTGCAAAAGAGGACAGCAGTCCTAGATAACAAAATTAAAATCATAAAACTTGGCCAAGACAACACAACAACATCACTGAAGACACCACAAATCTTAGCACTGCACTAGCCAAGCATTAGCTTCAACAGGCGCATGGACCAGTTATCAATTCCATATAATGAAACATTAAAATCAGAGGAGTCACTGATGGTTTTAGATCGATCTGAATGATGTGCCATGACCAAGTAGCTATGGGTGCAAAAGTGCAGGTTGACACTGGAAAGAGCATGCTTTTCTTTTCCATTGTATGGCCTGAAAGCCATTTTCTGCCACAGTACCAAAACGAGCACTACAGACGTCTGGAATTTACATTACGGGGCTGGTTTGTAACCGATGTAGGGGTATATAGCTTCAAACGCCATTTTAATGCTGTGATTCTTTTACCTCTTTTCATTGTACTCTGGGATCTATTCAAGTGATCTGAACACCTCCATCATCTAAATCAGTACAACTGGACTGTGTACATATACACATTTTTCTTTTACAGTCAGAAATACACTAGAGAGCCGTACATGTTAGCTGTCTGATTTTCACAACTCTGGTATACAAAGGGCTCTGTTTTAATTATCCCAATACGACCGGGATTGAGAATCTGCTGGTGTTTAGACTAATTCAAAAGTTCAGTGTGAGTTTTAAATTCTGTAGATTTTGTTTCCTATTTAAATGTCCCAGTCGGCTTTGGGAGTGCTAGGATAATCGGTATTGTTTGGCTGGTGTCTGCCTGTGCTTCCCCATTCCGTAAGATCACCTGAGACTCTGCCGTTTCAATCCTGCTCCTGTACTGTACGGTACTGCACCTTAAGTTGGAAGGGCACAACGTCACATGGTTTTGTGGACCCAGGATGCTCATGGCAGTGATTAAATCTCAATAACAGGTGAGCAAACTACAACTCAGTAAAATGGCTTTTGAATCTGCACACCCCTCAAGGGTCAGGGATGAGGATACTCTCTAGATAACGCACCTTGGAAGTTGTATTTTGATATCTCGAGGCTGCTAACGGGTTGACATAGAAATTCGATTTTGTTTGTGGATGAGGAGGGGAGGATTCAACCTTTAAAAAGAAACAAAAAAAAAAAAAACTTTTTTTTTTTTTTTTTCCAGCAGTCTTCCGTGAAAGATGATTGTGTGTGGGGGGTTTTTTTTTTTTTTTTTTTTTTTCCAGCAGTCTTCCGTGAAAGATGATCGTGTGTGGGGGGTTTTCTTTTTTTTTTTTTTTTCCAGCAGTCTTCCGTGAAAGATGATCGTGTGTGGGGGGTTTTCTTTTTTTTTTTTTTTTCCAGCAGTCTTCCGTGAAAGATGATTGTGTGTGGGGGGTTTTCTTTTTTTTTTTTTTTTTTTTTTTCCAGCAGTCTTCCGTGAAAGATGATTGTGTGTGGGGGGTTTTCTTTTTTTTTTTTTTTTCCAGCAGTCTTCCGTGAAAGATGATTGTGTGTGGGGGGTTTTTTTTTTTTTTTTTTTTTTCCAGCAGTCTTCCGTGAAAGATGATTGTGTGTGGGGGGTTTTCTTTTTTTTTTTTTTTTCCAGCAGTCTTCCGTGAAAGATGATTGTGTGTGGGGGGTTTTTTTTTTTTTTTTTTTTTTTTTTTTTTCCAGCAGTCTTCCGTGAAAGATGATTGTGTGTGGGGGGGGGGGGGGTTTAATGACGATGGATTAGCAGTGACTAAGGGTCAAAAGAATGGCTTTGAAAGGGTTAAGCTTTTCACGGGTTAATGAGATTGTCTGAAACCATTGCCTGAAAGAAAGAACGAAATAGCAGCATCAGAACTACTACAGTGCATGGCATTTTGACTAAACTTACCCTCACAAAGCTGGCAGGAAACCATCCTTCCTCATCGTCTATCTGTCCCCACCACCAGTCCTTATTGGATGCATCAAGGACCTTGATAACGTCTCCTGCTTTAAATGCCAGCTCCCGGTCGACCATGGTGACGTGATCCCATACTGCCTCAGCACTAACGAGAGTACCACCACTGATCAACTAAACAAGAGAGGGGGAAGAACAATACTGTGTGAGTTACAAGACTGTACTGTCAAGGTCTACTGAAGTCACACAGCATGTTAAATGTGTGCTAGTAAGGAAACTGATTGTGCTAACAATTACAAATAAACGTTTTATGTAGTCCAATTTATCCCAATTTACCATGGAGTTTAAAGTTTGTCCTCCCACAAGTTCACTACCGCACACTAAGAACTCTCCTGCTTATTATAGTATTCCCAGTATAGTACAGGAAAATAGGGTTTAAAAGCAGACAAAAATACAGGCTATAGACTTGCTTTCAAACACCCGGATTGACAATCTTCGACAACCTTACCTAAGTTAATATTTCTGCTCTCTCACATTTTTCTTATTTTCTAGTTTGGAAATACCTTCCAAGAAGCCAGGGGATTTAAAAATAAATAATAATAAAAAAAAGGCATCTTGTTTTTATTTATTAGTAATAAACAGTGTTAAGATCATGACGATGCTTAATTCGATTGCAAAACATTAATCCAGAGAACTTGTTTGTTCCTTACATAGCTCTAAAATAAGTACTTGTCTACCTAATTGGATTTGGCATCACCTGCATAGCAGTTTCACACATTCCAGGTTTTAATAGGAGCTTGATTAGCCACAGTTTACAGGTAACAAGCTGATGTGTGTCTTATTAGCAAAAACCGGGATTGGATCAAACTGGTATGCAATGGAAGCCTTATTTCCATCCCAGAGATGGTCAAGTCTGAAATACGAATGACTGAATAGATTAAGACCACCTTTCAGTACTTTGTGGATTACATGCCACGTCGTGCCAAGGCTATCATCGGGGCAAACGTTGGCCCAACCAGAAACTACTGAGGGTATCAGTCCTAATGAAGTGGTCAGGCAGTAAACCAGATCGTCTGTTTTATTTAAGCAAGTTTTACATGCTTATAAATGCTTATAAATGTAATATGCTAAAAGGAAGGCAACATTTCTTGCTGCTAGAGTTATAACTGTTCATCTCTCACCGGTCCTGGCAGCACCCAGTGATAATTACATCACAAATAAAGTTCTAAGCAATAACTATTCCTGCTGGCGAGGAGCAGAGGAGAGAATGATAATTATTCTAGCTTCCAGGAGATAAATTGTTGTATTTTAAGTGTTCAGTATATCAAAGCCCCCATTATAAATATTCTTCTCAGTTAAGACAGTAAGCTTCTTGCTAGCCATTTAGTTAGTAAAAAGAACAGCAACATAAGGATAACCCAAAAGAACTGTCTCTCTGTATTTATATTTACCCACAGGGTTTTACATATTTTAAATCCAGCTCATGTCCTGTGAGAGATCTTAAGATCAGCTTTTTTTAATAGACTCCATCATCTTTGACGTCAAACTTTGTGGAACTTGGCTGATTGCGGCTCACTACCTGAAAACGAATAAGGCAGATAACCATACTCAACTGGTGCTACATTATTTCTGTGGCAATTACAGTAGCTCAGGGCCAGCCTCAGAGTTTACTTAAAGTAAAATAAAGCAAAAGATTAATATCACCAAATATCAATGAATTAAGCTGATCTACTAGACAGTGAACAGCTTTGAAAAAAGCCCTTAGTCGCTTGACAAAGAGTTCTCTACAGCCACCTTGATCATAAACTGGATTCAGTTAAAGGTTGTATTTTAAATATATCCCATAATACCCATCATGTATAATTATTTATTAATTTACAGTTAAAATAGACAGCATTTTCACTTGGCTCCTGCTGTTAAAAGAATATTCTGTTTGTCATTCTCTGCAGTGCTGTTTTTCTTTTACATTTTGTGATAATAAACCTCCTCTCACACTGAGTGAAAAGCAGCTGCGTAGGTAGAGTGCTCTCTCTCTCGCTCCCTCTTCCCTTTTCCTCTTTCCCTCTCCCTCTCCTTTTCCACATCTCTTGCTCACCCCCTCTCTCTCATTTCTCTCTTTCTCCATCCCTCCCTGTCTCAAGTGCTCAGCTCTGTTTCAGATCCTATTCTGCATTTGGATAATTTTCATCAAAACTTGTAAGCTTTTAGAAACGCCCACACACTGTACAATGCTTTCTCCATTTAAGGTGCTTTTTTAAAACATCGGGTTCTGAGTGGTCAGTCTTGTCTTTGCAAATTTAAAATAGGTTCAGTCTGGTACAATGCAGATGAAAGGCACTCCTATTTTGGAACAGTCTGTTCTCCTGATACACAGTAACCCTTTCAGGTTCATATCTGCATGGGTTAAAGGGTAGGTTGTCTCTTTCACAGCATGTCTCATTTCTATCTCTCTTATGCGATTGATTGGGCTTTCAACTGGCTTATCTATGCGTTGCTAAATAAAAGGATTTTCCTAAAGTTTTTAAAAACAGTAGAAAATATTTCACAGAATGCTGAAGGTTGTCCATTCCCAGCAGAAAATATATAATGGAAAATGTGTTAAGTACCGTAAATTGAGGCATATTTTCAAAGCACGTTCTTCTGTCTTTGATCAACTCCTATTTTCTGAAAGGAGAAAAACAACGAATTCGAGACATCTTGGAAAGCTAACATGGAACTTTCTACTTTCCAAAAATACAGTTAAATTAAAGATAAAAAAAAATAAAATCTAAGATGTTTGTACTAGAGCTACTGATTGCAATATATATATATATATATATATATATATATATATATATATATAATATATATATAGATATATATATATATATATAATGACATTCTTTTATAACATTAAAAAAATTATATATAGATTATAAATAGCAGTTATTTAAAAACAATTTTCTTCCTTCGTTTTGCACCTGAAACACTGATGCAGCACCCCAACCAAAGAGGTCAGCTTCACAACAGAGCACTATTAAAAGGTGCCCTCTCCTCCAGCAAGGGATATCTGTTAGAAGTAAACAGCAACGCTTTCATGTTAAAACCTTCATCCGAGGCAGACCCTAGGGCTCGCCTAGTACAAGCACTGGCGTTTGGAGAGCAGGGTGAGTCATGCATTGAATCCCATATGTGCCAACTTGACAGTCTTGACTGGGGAGCCACAGGGAGCTCTGGTTCAGCCTTTGCTCTCCCGTAGGATTAGGAAGATGAGACTAGTTTGCCTCTGCAAGCTGCAACAATCCACTGCTGGTTTTCAGTACAGCACAAGCGATTACGCTTTGATGAAGCACTGTTGTCTCAGGTCTGCATCAGAGATTATGTCATCTGTTTCTTATGATACCACGTTTTTAGTAGGTATTTTGCAGGCACATGACATCCATTACAAATTCTCAAGGAAAAGTGGATTATGAAACCATCTAAAATAAGAAAGAATGATCATTTCATTCTCCTCATGCATTTAAACTGATTTAAATGGATTTGCCCTGGGTGCCAGTCAACAGCGACAGACTGTAGGTATCACATATCTCCATGGGGTTAAAAGACAGCAGCTGTGTCTAAATAAGATGACAGTAGACATCTACGTTTTACATCTACGTTTTACTTGCTGTGGTTCTATCAGCGGGCTAAGAAATTCTGCATATTTTCCAGCGGAATCCACTTAAAAATAGTCTAATGCATGCCGAGAATCACAGCCCATACCTCGTCTGAGACAGATAATAGCGCTCTTATTCAACAACTTACTTTGAGAAATACACGAAGCCCCACGCTCTCCATTCACATAAAGATCATTTACAATTTAAAGACATGATCAAGGGGTATAGACGGCTATTTAATCATTCAATATGCCAAAAGAAAATATGAAATGAATAATCGAATGTGTTCCAGGCTTCATTTTTGTTTAATACAGATATTTTACGTAAACCACATCACTTCTAAGCGTATACTGTACTGTGGTACATACTATGGTGGAAGGAGAGAAAACTGTAGTCAAGCAAAAGAAAAAGAAAATAAACATGGTACAGTCGTGGTACCACAGTAAATCTCACACGAGCATGAGACTCACTATGCTGTGAGTAAAAGATGGTAAATAATATTTTTTTTTCAGTTTGTGCTGTCACCCGTCCTAAGAAACAGTTCAACATCACTTTGCGTGGCATATTCCTGGGATTATCACCCGGGTATACAGCATGAAAGAAACATGAAAAAACACCTGACCAATAATGAATAGCACCAAAGACAATGTGCAAGCTGTTTTACTACACATGAATAATGTGCAATGCCTCAATCATTTATCGGTTCTGGCTAAGCCAAAGCATGTATTAATTATTTATTTTGTATTTGGCAGGCGCCTTTATCCAAGGCTAGTACAATCTTAGGCGAGCTGAAACATTTTTTGCTTCGACCTCCTGAGCTGCAGAGCCACTCTAAAGGTGGAGGTGCACAGTGTGCCCTGTTACAACTAGTCAAGACGTGGGTTTAAAGACCATGTCACTTTAAATATAAAATAACCAGGGACCTCTGAAGAACAAGACACCTCAGATCAGTTTCATATAAAAATACACAGAAGGAGTTGTATGGCTTAAAATGTGTTTTCTCACTCATCAGAAACAATTAACAGTACCATAAAGAAAGGTACTTACTGAGGCACAGAAGATTCAGCACCAGAAAAAGATCTTAAGCACCAGAAAAACAGGGATGATCACAATGTTGCGAGTGCTAATAGGAGGTAAGAAAATTAATTTGAAACCCTTGATTGGCACTCCTTTAAACCCCAATGGAAAGCCACCAGTCTCTGAATCAGTAAACATATTTCACCTGTTAAATTACATGGAAATAAATACCAGTTTTAGAAGGTACTTAAGTCGCTTTTCTAAGCAATCAGGTTTAACTGTTAGTAATGAGCCAAATTACTTCAGAGCACCACGCGCTTTTGTAAAACACTAACTCACTTTGGACTAACATGCATTCATGGCTATGAGTACTGCATGTGTCTGAAGGGGTGCTGTAAAGTTCAAGGCAGAGTTACAAGTACTCCTTTTCTTTTAGGTCCACTATTGTTTATGCTTGGCACAGACCCTCATTTGTTAAGAAGTTCATTACCAGCTTTAGAAAACTAAACTAATACAAGGTCCCAAAAGAGAAATAATCTTCCCAAGGTTTTAACCCCAATTACTTTGTGGTTTCCATGACGTTTCTCTTGAACGGCTTGCTTCAATGAACACATTTCCAAATGTTATCAAAAAATAAAACAACCCGCACCTGTCATCCAATTTTAAGAACAGAAAAGAAGAACTTTCCACTGTAGTTAGCAGAGTACCACCGGGGTACTGCAGACACACCCAGAGGGATGAGCTGATCCGCTGAAGGATTCATATGAGAATGCTCTGCTGCATGCTTAGAAATAAGTAACACAAGTTAAAATATCTTCCTGTTCTCTAATAATGTAAATTGTAGCATAGCTAATAAAGCATACCCTTGTTAGGCGTGTATGGATTAAATAGATCTCCATACAATGGGTTACTTCAAGGGGTGGTGTGGCTTGTTAGGGCTTTTCTCATGAGTGTGATACCCACAGCACTCAATGGGTATGTTCACTGTACAGTGATTTCTGGTACCTAGAATGGAGCGCTCTTTTACTAGAATTCTGATGTCACTATAACACTATCACACTAGTTTTCCAGATTTTAGGAATGCACGTTCCAAGCATGGAACACCTAGCGGGGATTGGCTAGTGCCAGTTCTGTTTAATTAGCATTGTTACATGGGTCAAAATATGCCAAATTCAAAAGAATTAAAGAATCATCATTTTACTGAGACAGAAATACACTTCCTCCTTAATTACCATACCATGACCTCCACTGGACCACTGTTGCAACGGTACTTGGAAGTTTGTTTTAAACTCTTGTCAAAATATAGGATTCTTTTTCCCTGGACTATTCATAGCATGCTCCCTCTATTTCTGTTGTAAATGTAGCCTAGTGTTCTGTTTATACAACAAGCGTTTATGTTTGAACCTGTATTTAACAGATTAATGTGGAGAATTAGATCAACCTCTGCATCTGCTAAGCAATGCGGCGTGATTTGGAACAGTGCGATCGTACCAGTCATTCTGTCATTGCATTTAAATTAATGCAAGGACAGTTTTCAAGATGAGATCTGAAAACAAAATCGCAGCAGCATTGAATATGAAACACTGTATGCGATTCTAGATCTCTCAACACTCACTGCATAAACAAATATTGACCTCTACAAACGTCTTTACGAAACACTACAACAGCAGCTTGTCTCAATATCCCCCAAGATTAGCATCATTGCTGACAAGGCCAAGAGCCTTGTGTTATAAGCCACTAGAATTAAGGTACTTCAGAGGGTTCCCATGTGAAACATTCTCATACGCCAGGCTTAGAATGATCTGCTTGTGTTTTGTTGAATCATTTTACTATGTATGATTCAGATAACTTCAACCACTTAATCATCAAATCTGAAAAAAAGAAAGTCTTCATCATGCTAAATTATTTCTTATGGGACTAGGTTTCTTTCGTTTTATTACTCAAGGTTAACCATCATGCCATGTACTTGAAGCTGAGAGCTTTCGAGGGATGAGTGTTGAGTATCCACAATGATCAAACAGCCATCAATAAAGGAAAAAGAGACGTGTTGGACAGCTTCTGGAATATAAAACCAACTTGATCTGGACTGATACAATAAACATGACAACAAAACAATCCCCATTATTAGTAGTATTATTATTCAAATGCACTTTCCCAGCTGGTTTACTGACTACCTCATGTTATCTTACTGGAGGTTAGTAGGTAGTAGGTAGTATAGAAAAAGTGGGAATCGGTATCTGTGAAGCCAGCCCTAGGAGAAATACTGAAGTAAGAATCCAGTTAGAGCCAAAGGGAAACAATAACACCTTAAAGGTGAAGTAACTGTATTAGTATTATTATAAATTAATTAGGGCAAATACATAGCAAGTCTTGCATTAGAATAGAGAACCAAGACCTTTTTAATGCTATCTGCAATTAATTATCCTTTCCTGTGGGAATTGCTCAATTAGGTGTGTGCAAGTCACCTGGAGAGCTTCTCTACTCTCTAACCCCCGCAGCCAAATGAGTGAATAGCGCTGTACTGGAGCTAGTGAGCCTGGAGCATGCTAATACATTATACAGACCCTGTCAAATGTCCATTACACCTAGAAATCTAGAACAATATAAATAGCTGTGTCTGTTCTGTATTGTACTCCTTGACCTCTCTCCTCTCTCACCTCCAGAAAGAATGCCAGTGCCCTGAACGAAAACAGCTACTACCCTGATTGGTCACTCAATGTGACTGAAAGAGTTACGGACCTGATTGGTCACTCAATGAAAGAGCTACTGCCCTGATTGGTCACTCAATGAAAGAGTTAATGCTCTGATTGGTCACTCGATGTGACTGGAAAATTGCCCCCAGTCTGTTTCCAATCTGTATTTTAATTTGATTTCTTTTTTAGTTGATAGATTAAGTGTCAGGACTGGAATAGCTGAAAATGACGGATCAGCCAAGGCATCAGTTCCAGCTGGGTCTGGGTCAAGCTAGAAGCCAAGATTGTGTCAGCTCACAAATTGAGAGTTCAAACTGTAGCGTCTTTGTCATACAGAGTGGTATTTGACTTGCACATAATATACACAGCAGATTCTCCAAGTGAAGTAAGAATTAAATATTATTCAAAATGCATTTAACTGAGATGCATTTAACATTTACAGACTTATCAAATTAACAGGTGTTTTTCTCCTTTAAAAAAATAGGAGTTAATTAGAGACTGGAGTATAGCCAAATATTGTCTCATAAAACAAATATTGACTAGCCAGTGATACATCTATCCAGAATGGGTGGGCAACCCTAACTCTGTGCAGTGCTGTCTATGCCTCAAACTAACTGAACACTGTGCAGAAATTTAAATATAAAAAAACACGGTAATCTGTAAATCTGAGAACTCTGAATGCTTTCTACAGCTACAGCTGTGTGAAAATGCTTCTGATCTGCCGACTGTGCAATGTTCCTGTGGTTCTGGTGCTTCTACCCTTATCCCCAGTGCCCTGGATTACACAGGAGTTTCATTAAGCAAACTGCACCATTACTGATTCACCTTGATAGAACCTCCATTAGGAACTGGACAGTTCTACATTGCATAACAACATTCCTGTCTTCTATTATGTGTGTGTGTGTGTGTGTGTGTGTGTGTGTGTGTGTGTGTGTGTGTGTGTGTGTGTGTATATATATATATATATAGATAGATAGATAGATAGATAGATAGATAGATAGATAGATAGATAGATAGATATACTGGTATATATTTATACAAACAAGCAGTGACCTCGACTCTGAAGATAGAACTATTGATTGTTTCATGCAGGTAGTTTTCCAAGCAGTTATCTTCATTGTAAATCTGAGTGCAGAAACTCTGCTGGCCCCGTTCTGCTTGATGCACCAAGCAGAATGAACTAATTCAGCTCTGATATAACAAGCATAGCAGCACTGCTCATTTTACTGGAGGAAAAACAAGCAAAAAATGCAAAGAGCCATCGGGTGTTAATCATGTTCTCCTAATTAACAACCTCTCTCTACTAATTAGTGGGAATGCAAATTAAACTGTGTTTTTAGAATGTATAGTATTATAACTCTGTTTCATAGTACAGATCGTTTAAAATAGTCTGTATAATTCGTTGGCATTAGTAAATGACACACGTTTCAGGTGAAGTTGCATGTGTGCAAGTATGTACAGTATTTATGTGTGCATACATTTTAATGAATCCATGGTTAATAAATGCTTGAAGTATGCATTACTTGTACAATCTGAGATGTTTTTTTGCATGAAAGAGGGCAATATTGCTGCAGTCTACCTCCTGACCTTTCTTCTAGAGAAACACTGTGTTCCTGTTTAAAGGTATAAAATATGTACCTGACCTTTACTACCTGCAGCAGCTTCACTGAATAAAAAAATAGTACAGCCACGAGTTCCTACCATTGCTGGAATAAACCTATCCATCCATATACACTATACACACTATATACAGCATACTGACATAGACAGGGCTGCCAGAAATCTATATAAGCTAGGGAGCTGAATTGAAGCCCACTGCAGGAGTCAATGAGCCAAGGCCTCATACAAGCATTGTAAGAGTTTACACAGAAGCTGCTTACAGTAAATGAACGACGTGATGTGCACATACGGACAATAACAGAGCGATTTCTATTTCATGTCTATCTTCCCCTTCGCTCATTCGGAACCAAAACTCAGCACTTTACATTAGCAAGGCCCTGTACTCTGTGTCTGTGTGCATGTGTGTGTGTCTACACACACACACACACAAACACAAACACACACACACGCACACACAGCACCGATATTGATATCAAAATACATGCACGATATCGATAACAATTTTCATATCGCTGCCCACCACTACTATTTAAGGACAGTCCCAAAGGCAAAGCCTTGCAATGTGAGGATTTACATATTCATGATGATGGCATCATAATGACATCTTTCATTTCGCGAAGCCTCTAATTGATAAGTATTGCTATTCTCTTGATTTAGAATGTCATTACATTAGCAACCTCCCTATAACATTTGTAATTAACATATAAACTCTAAAGCAACACCTCACCTTTACTACAGTAATAAGAATCTGTGTGTGCTAATCTTGTCATCAGAACCAGCAATGTCTTCCAGCTTGTTACGCTGCACATTATTTCAATTCTTCACTAAAACAGATGTGATTGACTCTGGGCAGAATTTTTTTTTAAATTTCTGAACGGATTTGCATGATATCAATAAATCTTTTAAAAGACGTTGCAAAAACTGCTGGATCTCAAAATGACACATTGATTGAGATTAAATGACTTTTCACAGGGTACTTTGTAGCATTGCAGGCAGCCTCCCAATGCAGTTATTAGCCTTTGTGTTTTGTTTTATGATAAGCATACTGTACTAACCCAAAAATACATTTTACAGCAAAGCATAACTGAGTATATGACTGACCAGAAGAAATAACAGAAAGCTGCTGATATATTTTCTAATGCCTCAATCAAATCATGCACCGGAAGGCTGATTGTACTGTATATGTTTGAAACGTTATACATGTTTGACATGTCCATAACAGGCCAGTGTACATGTAGTGTAAAAGGACAGTATGATTCTGTGGGCTCCCATCACGCCCCCATTCTAAAATCACTCCCATATGTTTCACTTGATTTGATTCACAGCTTTCTTACTGGAAAAGTCTCAAAGGTTTTTTTTTGTATTTTTTTTTAACTCTTCGCCGTCCAGTGTCAGTGTTACCCAAGTCCTCCATCCACAAAGTGTAAAGTTAAAAAAAAACTGGCATTTAGGAGAGTGCGTGTTACCTTAAGACGCAGCTCTTCCAACACTGCGCCTGCCTAACGGTTTCAAAACTCAAAATGCGGAAAACTGTTTTGCAGCATATGGCGTCTTTTAAAAAAAAAATCAACACATGCTGGGGTTAAATAGCCGATGAAAGCATATATTTAATATCCTGGTCGTGATGTGAAAGCAGTTCAGCTTGTTTTTTATTTTTCATCACCTAAAACAAGCATGCTAGTATCATGCATCCTTCTGCAAGGGCTGTAATTATTCAATTAGATCTGTATCATGAAAAGGTAGATCACACTGACCTATATACATTGCATGCGTATATAAAAAAAGGTAATGATGCTCTCAGTAACTTGTGGCAGTGATCATCACAATTGAACAAGAGGTTCTCCAGTTATGTAAGCGCTATGAAGTGGCATTCCCACTGATAAACGCTCTCCATAGTAAAAGCATAGCAGTGTAATTGTGTAATGGAGCACAGTGAAAGCGTGGTAACACATTGCTAGGCATTGTAAAGAACAGGGAGGTTTTGGTAAAGCATATTCAAAAACATGGCAAAACTCAGGTAAACTATGTAGAATAACCATAGGAAAAGCATGGTGAAAAATAGCATGCAAAAATACCATGGTAAACTTTTATAAGGGCCTCTCTTAAGCCCATCTGCAGGGATACGCATTCTCGACACGGCATAGAAATTCATACAACCATGAGGACTACTTCAGTACCATCTGGGTACTGGTCTCAATTCTTATAAGAGGTTTCCTTCGAATTAGTGAATGTGTGAACAACTGTCCCAAATTATAATCAGATGTTTGTTTTGTATTAAAAACTCTTCTATGGCCCAGTCATACAAATAGCGTCTCAACCCAAGCACAAAAACTTCATTATTTAAGATAGATAGACAGCAAACACTGTACTGTAAGAGCAAGCAGCAAAGCAACTTAAGAGACAGGGAGACCAGGGAACACAGAGGGCTCATTCGTCAGCCTTTAATACGGGTAATCACAAGACAGCACCCACTGAGCAGCACACACAAACGCCCACCCACCCCCAAAAATGCACACCAACGCGGCCACCCGAGAATGCGTGACTGAGAACGGATCCACCTTTTCCTTATGTTCCAGAACATTTCATACTTTTAGCTCCACATGGTATCGTTGCTACACTTTTTAATTTGGCCAGTACACCAACACTGCATCTGGCAGTGTCGCATCTGTGTCTGGGCTTTCTGAATCATAAGCTGGAAAATGCATTTTGCCTGAGTGCCCACGGTATCAGCAATGCATAATTGGCAGTGCTTTAACACGACTCTGTGAAAGGGAAGAAAATGTTGTATCCTGATTTGGGCCAAATACTTTAGGTGCTCCGAGGAGGATGCAGTTAGGTAATAACAGGTTCCGTGTAGTTCAATAGCGTCGTTAATGCTGCGGGCAGCGTTGTAAACAGCGCCTCCTGCTGGAGATGTGCGTTTATTAAAGAGCACTTTATCAGCCGTTATCCATGCTCAATAACAACAGTAAATCCCAGCCCCCTTTTGAAAATGTCATCATAGATTTCATTTGTAATGGCACTTGCTAACCCTGCTGTAGATAACAACACCGAGCTAAGCTCCTGGAAAGAACAGAAGATGCCATTGCAAGACTGCCATTGACTGAAGGGAAACGTGGTCTTCAGGCTACATCCTAGCAATAATTCCACTGGTTCAAATCTGAGAAGCAAACAGCCAGACAAGCCTTTACCTAACAGTTTACCAGTCAGGTGCTTGAAAGCCCCCTGTCACCTGTGCATACACAACGTCGTTAGTTATCTCAACACACTGTACTTCTCATTAAATACTTATTTACTAGATAAGGCTCCTTATGAATTGAATAGATAATGCAGTCTGTTGGTACCACAGTTTACACCAGATCCAAGAGAATGCTGAAGTATAAGAAATTAAAGATAGCAAGTTTTTATTATTATTATTGTTATTATTATTATTATTATTATTATTATTATTATTATTATTATTATTATTATTATTATGCCATAGTTCAGAGTTGTTTGGTGTTAAGTCTGGTTAAGTTTGCTATTGCACTGAATACAAATGCAAAACCTCTTTGGATGTTTATATAAAAAATACAATCTTTACTGACAACTGAATGCATCTTTCCAACCAACCTATTTACTATTTTAAAAATGGCTCCCGGTCTATTTAGCCAATCCGGTGAGCAGGAACAGTTGGTTCTATGTTATAAACACGGTTAAAAAAAAAAAGCAAAAAAAAAAGGAAAAATGAAAAAAAAAAAAAGAAGGTGTTCCACAGAACCATACCTCTGTGCAATAAGCGCGTGCTACAATTGCAATTCGCATATTCCATAAATTGCTACCAATTTGCAAATTGATGCCTGTATGAATTATAATCACGCCAATCAAACCGGCGACCCCCTTAGTAACAGTAAGGGTATCCCTGGTCTTTCCTACGCAGCCCATATATCTCCAGTATTACATCAACAGCTAAATAATAATAATAATAATAATAATAATAATAATAATAATAATAATAATAATAACAGGCTTCCTGAAATAAATGTGATCAACAAGCACCAGTATATTACAGCAGAAAGAAATGTAAACCTGAATCTCATCACGCACTATAGCATTCTTAATTGCATACTGCAAATATTTTTGTCATGCTTTTTTTTTTTTTCTAGCAAGCACGGATAAAGAGAAAGTGAGGGGGAGGAAAGGGTGGAGAAAAGAATAAATAATAGCTTGTTATTTTTTTTAGGGTATTGCTAGATAGCTTAGTATAAATTAATTAGGTTGCTTTATCAGAAAAATGAAAATACAAATTAAAAAGAAAAACATATCTATACAACAACGACCACCATCACAACCACCACCACTACGCTCACAGACATTATAAAAAGACAAGACACGACAAAAGATTTAGGGAGAGATATAATATACCAACGTCATTCATATCACTGTGGCCATGTTGGAGCGCCGAGTGTCCCCACTCTGAATGCAAGCGCACTCTCTCCCTCGCTTCCACTATCTGCTGTGCGTGTCTCAGAGCAGGCAGGCAAACAGCGGCTCAAGCAAGAATCCATTAACGAGAACCCAAGATGAACATTAAAACGACGTTCACGAGCACCAGCACCACGATCACTGTAAATACAACCACCGTTTGTACGTCCAATGTCATGGTGCAGTGCAGTGTGTAATACTGAAGATGCTGGGCTGGTAGGTTGTTTTCAGATGTCAGCCTAGGTTCTGTGTAACTGTCCATACAGCCACCATGATATATTAATAAAGAAAGAAATACTACTAACAGCCTTTTTGTTTCTAAATATATACATATAATGTTTTCTTCTTACGGTTTCTTATTGTAGCTCATGTTTAAAGCTCGCCAACAGAAGCATCAGCATCCTCACCATCATCATCCTCATCATCATCACATTCAGTACCCTTAATGTCTCTTCCAGTATAAAAACCCCGGCGCAGGCTAGCTTCTTCTTGGCTTACTGGTTTAATGTAAAGGCAGTGCAATACGGCTGCAATGAGAGTGTACTGGTAGAACTGCGCCGTGCTCTGTGGTGCTGACTGCAACGCAAAGCGGCTTGTGCATCTGTGAAGCGATGAGCAGCAGCCGAGGCGTCCTTCTTGCACGCTAATCAAGAACAGTAGCTAGGCAGCGAGGGGACTCGGCTGTCAATCAAACAAGGGGGGAGCCAATACAGACAGGATAGGCAGAGCGAATACTTAGTCATCACACCAAGATTTCAAATCTATTTAAGCTGTTAGAAATCAGCAGCCACCACCATATCTAGATAGATCACTGAATCACTATTTGATATATCACAAATCATTTATTACTGCCAAAATATTACCGTAGACTGTTATTAATCTTAACCCTATGGGTACTGCATTTGCAATGTATATAGATTGTGCGTTATATGCGTTTAAAGTATTTTACAAATATAATGGTATGGTTTTTAAAAAGAAGAATAACGAGATGTATTGAAAATAAACAGTATTTCAAAGCAGTTACACGAACCTATTTATAACAACAGATTAATAGTCGATCACGTTTTCTGGTGTAATTAGAATGTAGCCGGCTGCTTCACACAGAATTCAGGTCTGTTCCACGTGATAACATGCTCTTATTATATCGTGGTTTCTCGAATCTGTTTTTTGATCCACGTACTGTGTGATTCTCCATATGTCACAGCCATGTTTTAAAAGGGTTGGAATAAATTCACAGCTATCCCCCTCTTCCAGTATTGCTTCTGGTTTGATACTGAAATACGATTCAGAATGTCATTGCCGGTCTTTTAATGCATAAAGAACAGAACATCTGTACAGGCTTTTAATTAAATACCCATCACTTAAAATTAAATTCAAGAAAAAAAATAAAATAAAAACGTCTAGCACTTTCTATTCCATCTATAAACTATAAATGCTACTGTAGGTGAGTGCTTGGATTATCCTGTTAATTCTAGCAATATCCACCAGAATCTACTGCATAATATGTACTTGATAATCAAGAACTGACCAATTACTCATTTGAACAGTACGCCTATGCATTTATATGATAATGATGCATTTGAAAAATAGGTCATAGGAGCATCTTAATAATAAAAGCAGCGCCATTTATTGGGACTTGAAAAAGGGATGATAACATTAATACAGTGAATAAAAACCTCTGTAGTTTCACAGATGTAAAGGGAGGGGATAATCATTTAAAAAAAAAAAACTGATTCTAGCAAAACATAAACCAGGGTTATAGGGCATTGTGGAGCCCGAAACACACAAGTCAGACTGACCCATTTCGCAGGAACGTCAGTCTGCAGATATGGCTATAGGGAGTTCATTGGCTCTTTAAAATCGGGGACAAACCCAAAGAAAAGAAGAAGAAAAAAAATAGGCAGCATGAGCTAATCGCAATGATGCTACTGTGCCTAGTGTTTAAACTGTCAAAAAATGCACTTCAAAATTACAATTCCGCTGGCAGTAACTTTTTCAAAAAAAATTAAATTACATTTTGGGTTAAGTCTGCCTCTAATACAGGTACTGGATTGAGTGAAGAAAAAATTTACGATTTCAAATAATCTGAATACTGTAAAATAATTTTAGAGGTTTTCAAATTAAATGAAAGCTGCTAACATGTGGACTAATACATAGTATTACTATAACCCTAAATAAACCTTATTACAAACATTCTGCATATCTGTGTTTCAAGCAAAACAATGCTATATAATAGTATTATTATTAATAATAATAATAATAATAATAATAATAATAATAATAATAATAATAATAATAATAATAATAATAATAATAATGCAGGTTATTTTTGTTATGTTTGTTTGTTTGTTTTATCATAGAGCTGCACTGTAGTTGTGCAAACATTTTAATATCCTGTATATTTTTTCCTTTTCTGTTACGCATATGATTAGCACTATACTCTTGAACAATTACAATAATTCTCACAGAAAAGACTTTTCCTTACTAAATGTATTATTGTTTATATTTTGAAGTGATGGGACAAAAATCTAAATTAGCATTGAAGTTAAATCATTAGAAGTTAATTAAAGTATTTAATTAACAAGTAGCAGAACATTTGGACAGTGGATTAATTGACAGAGTATCTGAATCCACATGTTTCAGTATTTATGGAAAGCAATGTATAGGATGCTAACAAAGTTAACGGCAGCTCTCTTTTTCACATTCTGTTCCTTTAGTGAAGCTTTTAGTCTATGCATCCCAAGCCTTTTGAAGAAGATCTTCTCTTAGCCCCTCCCACAGTGGTCTCCTGCAGTAAAAACAGCATTATATAATCTGCAGGTGCCAACCATGACCTTTGGGTCAAGGTCTGCATTTGGTCATGTTGCTGTTGCTATGACAACTATCAGAGGATTAGCCTGGAAGTAAAAAAAAAAAAAAAAAACCCTTAGCTTCACTTGTTGGTTTTTCTGAAGTCAGAAGGTTGAGAGAGCTGTTGTTTTGAAACAGCAGTAACAATAATGGCAGTTCAACCCAACAACTATATAATCTAACAAATACAAACAGGAGAAATAAATATTGAACCTACACCACATAATTATATATATATATATATATATATATATATATATATATATATATATACACACACACACACACACACACACACACACACACACATTACATTCCAATAGATAACAGTAATAAAGTGAAAAACCAGAAAGGTATTGTAATGATTCACAACACTGAGTCAATCATATCAATGAAATAACAGAAGGCATTTTTAAGAACAGTTATACTTTTTTAATTGTTTATAAATGGGTTTGCTAACCATTAACAAAAAATGAGCACCATTTTTTAGCAGTCAGTAAACATGCCCCTCATCTTTTTATTGTTGTTTGCTTGTTTCTTGGTTTATTTTTTGTACTATTTTTCTTGCGAATGAATCACATTTATCTAAGGGCTCACTGAATGTTAAGGCATAGCGAGCTGCATTGACAGTTCTATTGCACTATAGAACAAGGATACAAGTTCAAGGTATACATCTTTTTTGACTGAATGCAGATAATGATATACATAAGCACACAACTGTATCAGAAAAGGATTAGGGATAGAGTTATGGATAGGGTTAGGGTTAAGATTATACTGTGCAATTAGTTGTTGTGCTAAATTTGTATCACCATCTGCCACTCTTTAAAACACAATTAAGACACCTTTTCATTAGTTTAGATTTGCAATCATTATTCTTAAGGCGTGTTTTCTTGTGCTCCTTGTCATTGCAATTACACCTTGCCTTCGACATGTCTAATGCAAAATGACTTACTTCATGTGTGTTGGGGGTGGATGTCTTGATGACACTTTAGTTTAGGGATGCATTATAAGTGGTGATCTGATATTAATTAAGCTTTAACAAACAGTTAAAACACTGACAATACACTCTTAATAATTTGTTTTAGCATGTTATAAGAATGTTAGAATATACAGTATATTATTGCTTGATTTGTACATGTATCCAATCTCTAAACTGTTACCAATGCCTTTGGGTTATGTGATGAAATTAAAAAGACTGCTCTTAATTAAGTAGTGCTTGTGGGTTACTTTGCTGTTGAGTCAGTTTTGGATGTGTGCTCACAGCTGGAGTCCCCAGGTAGCCGATGAAGAAACCAAGAGCATTTGTTTCTCCCAGTGGCAGTCTGGCCAACAGCTCGGCCAAGATTTGATCAAGCAGGTATGATGTATATTTCTTCTCAGAGGGAATACAAGGCGACACATGGAATAGCAAGCTGGCGCTAGGGTACTTCACTCACCTGCTTGCATTGTATGTCAGTTCAAGCCTGCAAGGAACAAGGTGGAGGGTCACATCAAAAAGCATCCAGTGTGAAGACGATTTCGACCCCTGTAAGGCTGGCACGAGAACAGAAAGCTCTGAACGGTGCTGACGAAGCTGCATGAGAACGTGCAGTGCTTTAAACTGAACAGCAAGCTGGAGCTACTCAAAGAGCAGAGGGTCTTCCTTCCACGCCCTGTGTGGTACGCCATATGATAATGACGACAGGACACAATGCAATGCAATTGACAGCCTGTGTGGCTTATTAAACTGCATTGCGTGCCATGATGATTGGTACAGCACTGCAGTCTTGCTGCTTGTTTGTTGTATTTATAAAGTACCAGGACCGTACTGGGATTAAGTAAGAAAGGTGTGTTTGTTCTGATGCTTCAGAAGTTCCAACTATGCGTTGGGACTAAGGTGATCACATGGCTCCATGTTCTTCCATCGCGGCGCATTCTGCTACATTTTACCCCAGAAAGGGTCCGGTAATCGCTAGACTCAATAAGAAGTAAGATGAGGTCATATTTTATTACTGGGCTTGTTGTTTCAGATCCAATTTGATGATGCAATAAAAATGTGTTTAATGTCACCTAAATACAATGAACATGGTTTATGCAAAGTACACATTTACATATGACAGATTATTTACTTATACTGTATTAATCAGCAGTCAGTAACTCAATCTGAAGTAGTATTTATTTTAAAATGTGCCCATAATCTGAACAAATGGAAAGCGATTGATCCCGTTTCAGTGCTGATGAGGTGTTATAATGTGGTTTTGTAAAGGCTCTGTTGATAGAAGGCTAACAGAGGGTTTAAAAGCAGTTTGATGGTATTCTGCCAATTGATGTCATTGCATTCATTAGTGGAGAGGTGTTCCTGGTCAAGGGTATGCCATCTGCCTCAAAATGCCTTCAGATGTTAAAATTATCAAGTACCAGAAGATGGATAAATTATCATCCATAAGGAGTATAGCTCCTTTAGATTATTATTTTTTTTAAAATATGTATTCCTGTTCAGTATGTGCCAGTACCCCGAATGCCAGAGATGTATCACAGATATTACAGAGATCCCAACCCTAAACTCAACAACCAGTCAGACAGGCATTTCAGAGGCAGACGGGCATTTCTCAATTGAGGACTGACAATTGCCTTCACCTGGCTGTCTCTATGGAAACCAGTTTGGATCGCTGATTGACCAACCCTGCAGGGAATTGACCCTGTAATTGCCAAATCAATACCACAAAGCAATGCAAACAAATATGTATTTATACATATATGAACCACGTGCACTGGTCCATAAAACTGGGGGATCCATACCATGTGCAGGGTACCTCCTCCCTGCTGTGGAAGGTGTCCTGATAAGGAATACAAACATACTGAAATTAACAAAAATATTTAGAATGCAATATTACGGTCACAGACTTGGTGCTCCCTAGCTCACATCAAATCCCCAATGTACATTCCTCCCAAAGAGCCCGCTGTCCATCGTTTCTATGTGTACATATCTTTCTCAAGGGAGTCTGTGTTTGAGTCAAAACATTGGAGGTATTTATAGGTGTTTGATGGCATGACAACTACTTGTTATTGTTTATATTCAAATCCATGATTTATTCTTACATGATGTAATGGTGTTCTATATATTGAGACATCATTTTTACTTATATCTTTAAATCTATATTAATTCTAATTAATATTATTTTATATAAACTTGTATTTATATTATCATGCAATGCTGGCTCTGAGGGTCAGCCTTGATTTGGCCTCTCCAGCGCATCAGCATGTACTTTTTTAATGAATTCTGTTTATTTATTTATTTTTAACTTTTATATATTTATTGGAGTTAATTAGTTCATTCTTTTCTGTTGAGTCCCGCTGGCATAGTGTTCAGTCTATTTATCCATTTACTTTCTTTTATTCTTCTATATATCGCATTGTCTAATTTAAGCTGTTCTAATATTACAAACTTCACATCATTTCTGTCCTGTCCGTGACTGGTGAAGTGCTCTACTATTGGTTATTTATTTATTTTTTTTATTTCTAATGAATGAAAGGTGGTTCTGAATTCTTTTATATAAAGTTGTTCCAGTCTCTCCAACATATTTTATTTCATCACATTTTTCACAGGCTATTCCATAAACGGCATTGCTATTTTTACAGTAGATATTAGTTTTTAGTGGGTATGTGTTGTTCTTGTGTTTAATTATACTTTTACTTTTGTCCATGTATTTACACACTTTACATATCTTTTTAACTTTTTTATGTATTCATAATTCTACAGTATCTCCAGTGTGGCATTTAAACACTAAAGGTTGCATCTGCAATTCTAAATCTCGAAGACTCTAATGAATTCATGAATACGAATCACATCAAAGTTAATCTGTCAAAACCTGTAATATCTTTACTAGGAATGGGAAGTTCATTGGATGCTCGCAGCATGGTGTTTAATATGTGCCTGTGATGACTATAAGCACACATTTTTTTGTGTTGTATAAATCATATGTGTTATTATTAATATGATCTTCTCATCTTCTGCATTATTATTAATTAATCATTTAGCTTCTTCTTGTCTTCTGCATATTGCCTTGGGCGACTCAACGTACCTTTGAAAAAGCGTTTTGGTCATTTCCTTTGCAGGATTCTTCCTACATATAAAACAAAGAACCAGACACTACAGTATAAACCCTACAGCGACTAATTGAAAAGGAAACATTTTGATACAAGGCTGCTGATTGTCTGCCACACAGCAACCTGACTTGTCTTCACATCGATCACAATGTAATACTCTACTGACATCTGAAAATCACACTTGTATTCGTAACGTCATTCGCTCATCCAATTCAATTATTTTCAATTATTTCTATTGTTATTTTATAAATGCATAGCTGCTATTTTCCAAACTTTTCTATTAAAATAGCTAGTTTCAAACCGGATTGATCTTTAGAGGAAGTACAGTACTATTTTTGGGTGGTGGTGTCAAATCAATTGCTTCTCCGTGCATCAGACATCACAGAGAAGTGGTAAATAGCCATGGTAATGGAAGTGTTCCATTCATTTTCCTTTAAATGTTAAGTCCCCAATATGTTAAACACATTTTCCTAGTCTTAGTACTGTAGGTTAGCTTCGGTGTTGTTTACTGTACACTGCTGCCCTTATCATTGTGTATGTGAGCCATTGCATGCACTGTACAATAAAGATGCCCCATCCTCCCTCCCTTCATTCATGTGGTCAGAAAGACTTAGAGTTCTGCTTAACAGACGAATTGTCTGCTTATCATCAATAGTTATATATATATTATAATATATATATATATATATATATATATATATATATATATATATATATATATATATATATATAATATATAACGCTCGTCCTTCTCCCGAGCAGGAAGAGGGTTAATATCATCCCTGCTAGAGAAAAAAAATGTGAGAATGTAGATAGGTGTGCATTGTGTTAATTGTTTAATTATTAGTTGTCCCCTGCACCTGGTTTTTATTGTAAATTAGAGCCAGGTGCAGGGTATTTAAAGAGAGCAGCCAGGCTGTTCAGGGCTGCTGGTGTGTGAGGAGCTTGGTTGAGGGTGATTTCAAATGAAATATAAAAGGTAGTGTGAAGAAGTCTTTTTGTGTGTTTTGTTAGTGTGTGGTACAGGTAAACAGCTTAGCTGTCCTGTGTATTAGTTAGGGTCCTGTGTGTGTTTAGGTAGAGCTCTAGGAAGAGTTAGGTGTTTATTTTGTGTTTTTGTTTATTTTGTTTGTGTATTAAAAATAGCGCACAAGCGCTGGAAAAATCCACTTTGGTGTCCTGGGCCCTGCTTGTAAAGGGGGAACAAACCGTGGAGAGTTGCAAGCTAAGTTACGATATATATACACACACACATTTGTATCCATCTTGCTTGAAGGTGTTTTGCCATTTTTTTTGCTTCTTGGTTATTTGACAACATGTGATATTATGACATTTTCTTTAAAAATAATAATACAAATAATAACAAATGCTATTAAATGTCTTGGAATATATTGCTGCCATGCTCTGTGAAATTAGAGGCCAGGGACCTACATTTCTCGCCCCTTGTCAAGTTATTTGAGCATTTTTAAAGTATTAAGATTATGAATGAATGTTGCTTTTCTGGCACCAGGGCTGTGAGCTCTTCTAATAAGTAGACATGTAAATGTTTAAATCCTCAGTCTGTCGCACAGATTTTATAACATGAGGTAGAGCACTGAATTTCAGGGAGAGATATCATTGAATTTCATGAAACGTTTAGAAAACAGCAATTAGTAAGAAGACAGAGAATTCACAGGAGGAAAGGGCTGCCGTCTCTCACAATTTGGCACAGTGAAAGCATTGACACATCTTCAAAGCTGAAACGTATCCTAGTGTCCAGTGGATGGAGAGAGAGAAAGAGAGAGAGAGAGAGAGAGAGAGAGAGAGAGAGAGAGAGAGAGAGAGAGAGAGAGAGAATGGGAGCTAAACTGTCAAGAACATTAAATATTTATGCCAGGCAGTTCCCCCGAGAGATTTACAAAGATATCATGTACACATTGAGGTATCCTTTGGGAAGTAAGTTTTCAAATTGCCATGATTGAGAACTGTCACTGAAGAGTTTAAACTCCAAATATTGTTTTGTTTTTTTTGGAAGTGTAAACACAAACTGTAGGAATATTAATTTTTGTTCAATAAACTATTGATGATGAAATCACCTTGAATAGATATGTCAATCAAATTTCTCCCCAGTAAAACCTTATAAAAGTTTATCATGGTATTTTTGTATGTTATTTTCGTAGTTTTTCCTTGCTTTTACCATAGTCTATACTGGTTAAACATGTTATACTCTATATGACATGTTTACTGTGATAAACTTGTGTATACCCAAGTGTTATGGCATCTGATTGTGATACTTGTCTTTTAAATGGCTATTGACCTATAAAACAACATTGCCATAGCTTTAACAACAACGCACCAGTACTATGCCCCTTTTATTTGAAATACTTGAACAGAAATAAAGCCATCAGGAATCTTGTAGCGAAATGCAAATGTGTTAATAAAGGTGAAAGTGTGATGGGATAGTTCCATTTTCACCCTGCAGCCTCGCTGGTATATCAGTACATGAAATGCATAGAAATGCCTCTCTTGAAAGCCACCTAATTGCTAATCAGTAATCTGCCTGTGTCTCTGAGTTTGTGCAGCATGCAGCAACTATTTTTAAAGCAGCGCACTCTGGTTAGCTTTCAAGAAACGCATATACAGAAAAATAATTGGGCTTAACCTTTCATGTATGTTAAATTATAATCCCAACCTTTATTTAACTGTTCATATTGATACAGGTTCAATTTACACTACATCAAAGCAAAAAAAAAAAACTGAAGCATCAAACCCAGTCTATTCAATATTGATCAAATCATTGACATTGAAAGAATGATGAAAGAAAAAAGACCCTTCTAGACCACCGTATTTGGTTATCATGGAGCTATTAATAGTAAAAAGCTCACATTTTTTTTACTTGGGCATGGTATGTAGAGCAACCCAGGAGGATGCCAATGTTGTAATTAATCCTGTACATTACACTGAGGCCTGTGATTAAGTATTCATCTAGAACTCCTGAAAACCTAAAAAGGACATTTTTTAATTGGGTATGAAACCGAACAAGGAGGAATGCGGTAATATAGAGGCTAGTTTTTGTAAAGTTATATTAAAAGCATCTCATATTACCAATCCATTAATTTCTAAATAATGTGTATTGGCTTTTCAACTGAACTCTTGAAATATATTTCAAAACCACTCAAAGAGATTGAAATGGTCCCCTATATTGAAACTTCTTACTATGAATGAATGTATCAAAACAACTTAAAGTGAATTCTCCTTACTTTTAGTCCCAATTGGGGGTTTTATTGTAATCGATTATTACATTTCAGTGTTTTTCTTTCCTCAGTGTGTTATTTGTATGAAACTGTCAACTCCCTTGCTTCAGTGTAAAGTGGTCCAAACATTTCTTTCCACCCAAGCAAGGGGCATTCCATTGCCTTTCTAAAAATGCAGTGGGTGAGAGGGAACCCATTAAACCCAGGTAAGAAACAAAAGCATATTCTACAGCAGAGATCTTCACAGAGCTGATTTGATAGCTTTATCTTTAGATGCTGATTGCAAAATTGGCGCTCATGCATCTTTGTGTGTGAGTGCTTTACTTTTAATATGTGTCCAAATAAAGCGATTAAGCAGGAATAGGGACAGTGGGTTCTTCACAATCAATAACGGTCTTGATCCCTCATAATGTACATAAAGTGTGTTGACTTGAATCTTATTTATTCTGCTTGAAGCTCAGACCACTATATTACGGAAACTGTAATAAATGTGTTTGTCTTAATAAATCGGCTTGTGTATGCATTAACAATTTCCAGAGAGTATCTAACAAATGGCTGCTTTTATGTTTTCATGTGTAATTTAAACAAGACATGGGAATCCCAAAATCATAGCAGGGGTTGCACATACAAATAAACAGTCAATATATTACATATATAAAGGATGTGATGAATCATTGTTTGACATATGCAGCATATCCCCTTCAGACCCTGTGTTCACAAATATGATACATAAAATAATGCATTAAATAAATGACTCCAGAGTATAAATAACTTATTTGATGAACTTTTTGTTTTAATTTCTAAAAATGCGTTGGCACTGCAGGAAAAAAAACAATAATAACGCTAATAATAGCAATAGGTTGTTGCAATAACATATAAATAAGACACGGATAATGTTTCATAAAGCTTTAACCTCAACCACAGGGTCATTGAAATGTTACTGCATTTAACCGTTACTCTCTTTGATAGTCACTTTTTTTATTCAGAGGGATAATGTCATTCCAATGGCTTTTTCCAGTTTTCTAATGAAGCATATGCATAGTCCAGAGTCCTACCTCAATACAGTCAAGCTGTTGCACCCCAAAATAAGACATCTTAATAAAAAAGGGTTCCAGATAGAGGAAGAAACGGGAAGATAGAGGAAGATTCTGTTCTGCAGGCAAAGCCATAGTTCACTTTCTATTACCTCTCTGCTGGCAGTTTGTAAGTAATTATTATTATTATTATTACAGTACTATGCCAACGCTGTGTTACACCCTCTTAATTTAATGATGAACAATTTTCACTGGATGATGACTAATTTGAGTTGGCAATCTGCACCTACATGTAGTTTTTTTTTTCTTTGTATGTCACTTAACTACAATCGTTCTTAACAAAACTGATTGTGGAGGTCTTTATTTTTCCATGAACTGCATTATTATTAATAATGATTAATAATAATAATACCACATGTTTTTGAATATTCATTTATAGAACTTTCTCCTGAGTTGTGATGAATCACTTGACTTTTCAGCAGTGTTTCTTATGACACCCACGTAAGTGCTATTTGGAGTGAGTTACAATGACATCAGTCCTGTTGCTAGGTTCCCTGCCTTCCTCTACAAAGCACAGCTTAATCAGACTAGTTAATAAAAGTCTACACCAGGTACTGCGCAGTCATTTATATAGGGCAAAGTAAACTACAGGTTCAGTTGTTCTCAATGAAACCGTAGGGCCCATTGGTCAGACCATTAGAATAGAACTCTGAGTCTATTTGAGGTTTCTGCCAGGATGAAGTAACTCAGGTCATCTCCATCTGATCACGGCCCTCTTCAAATTTTTCTTCTCCTGATCAGAAAGAAGCGCCGGCAGACTTGTCTGGTGACTGACTACTCCTGTTTTAGCTGAGAACTTGTAAAAACCAAAACAAGCACCATTACACAAAATCAAAGCTGCAATCAAAACTTACAGAGGAGTTCACTATGGATAACTGACTCGCTGGCTCTCGTCTCACACTCACTGTCTATCTGGTGTGCTGCCATTTTGTACACTACCAAGCTAGAGAGAAGCACATTACCCCTTAACAAAACCTACAAACAAGCCTTGAATGTATTAAAGGTTAAGAAGAAAAGAGGTTTGTATATGAGACATTGAAATATATTGTTAGTGCCACTAAATATACTTTTATTGTGCTGGTAGCAATTATTTGCAATTATTTCCCTTGCCCATTTTGAAAAAAAAAAAAAACCTCAAACCTTTTGTTTAATTTCAGTGCACGTGTAGTGCATAATACATCGCCCATTTTTATTCTGCCATTATTATAAGTGAATGTTGTTTTTTTTCTAATAATCATTCAAGGTTTAAATTAAGAACAAAGGTTTAGAGATTTGTTTTGTCCCACAGCTGAAAACTGTCCTATTTTCTTTTAATTTCATTGTAAGTCCCTCCCCACCTTGTAAATTTCTGTTTTCTTCTTCCATTCTTCAAGCACCATTCTCTTCCCTTTTTTTCTTTCTGTCTCTCTCACTTAACAACCCCAAAGGTCGTGAAAATGACTTAATAACCACGTCACGCTTGATCACAACTTCTCTCTTAGTTGAAAAACAGCATTCCCTGCTCCCAAGACGTAAATGAAAACCTGCTATTAAAACAACAATATTTACCTTGCTTTCCAAACTTCACACTTCACTTCTTAGTCCTAGTGGGAGCGATTCATTCTGACTCGGTTCCCAATATCTTGCTCAATATTGGCCAAATATACAATATTCTCAGAGCACGTCTCCAGTTTGTAGTCAAACTAGGAATGGAACTTCAGAAGGATCAATATAGAATAGATCAGTTTTATGGAATGTTGGGAGGTGTAAGAAGTTAACCCTTTAACAACTGCTACTCTGCATAGAAATGACAGCTATTTAAATCTGTAAAACCTGACTAAACATTTTGGTAGTGTTGGTGAAAGGTTAAACGAACATTGTAAAGCACACTGTGCTGAGCACAGCTGCAAGACATGCTGTTATCAACAGAGAGATGTTTTCGACACCAGGGCAAGGAATTGATAAATTGGGTACATTTGACCTTGCATATGTTCTGTGCCTGGAACAACATTATAACTCACACCAAGAAATTGATAGTGTTTAGATAGGGAGAGGAAAATAAGAGTTTGAACAGAGTTCACAAAGTTCAGCTTCACACACACACACACACACACACGCACACACACAGTTAGGTAACATCTGTATACAGACACTTGAGAGTACAAGTGAGAAAAAGCTATCCGAATCCTCCCCTGAAGACAGACCATCTCCGTACCTGATCTATCTCCCAGATCATTATCTGATTTGTGTTTAACAGCAGTATATGGAAAACAAATATGCAATTGTACAACGTGAAGACCAGACCAATGGTATTGTGAATGTAATATATGCCATATACCTTGCCATATAAATGAACAACAAAAAATGCAACAAGGTGCTAGTTTTTAGAATATCACCATCGCTTTATTCACAAGCTGCCTTTTTCAAGTCATAGTAATAAGATGAGAGATGCATTAAGTGCTTTTTATCTTTGCATTCTAATTCATGCGGACAACAGTCACGGCCATTGTCGTTTTCTGTGTTATTGTGTTTTCTCTGGAATTGTTGCTAAGTTACGGAGATGTAATACCCACCAACTGTTGAACAGGCCAGGAACGCAATCCTGCACCAGCTCTGTCTTTCATTCACTTTGTTTATAGCGAAAATGCACTTGAACACATTTCCAGAAAGAGGTGAATTTACATAAAGACTCAACTATATAAGGATTTTATTTTTAACAGAAAGACATGGATTTGATCACAAATACCAATTCTGACAGATTCATCTTCACTTACTGCCGCTGGTGAGAAGAGAAGGTTGAAGGCTTGACTGTAATGAAACAAATTAGCAAAGACTAAAGCAGATGCCACAAATGTAATTGTTGATGCTTCTGTGAGTTCTTTTCACTGATTGCTTTAATTTATCTGACATTTGTTTGTGGCTAACCAGGGTGTGTATAAATAGGGATATATTTAACCCTTGATTTACTCCCCTGAATCGAATTGGCTTGAGTACAATATTCAGCTCTACAGAAGTATCTAACCACAGAATAGTGAAGTGCACTACACTAGTCATTAAGACTGAAATATAGGACAATATCTGGGTTTGTTTTAATCACCTGCTGGCATCTTTGTGAATCTTATAGTAAATTAACTGGAGGATTAAAAGATGACATAATAAAACACGGCTATAAAAAAGAAGTCACCCCTGACTGCCCGCTAGTCTATATTTAGTAGTTCCTGGTTAACAAGCCACAGTCTGTGAATGTCTTCCGCTGGAATCCTATCGGTCTCTGGTAATTGATATATTGATGGATCGGTAGAACGTTTCACAAATCAGTGAGAGCGCCATTCAGATGATCTATCGGATCTTCCGCTGGTCATGTATCAGACTGCAGGCTGCTGTGGCTGCCATGCCTGACTGTCTAACCCTACCGGCAAGACGATGGATAGTAGATGTTTTATTAGAGCAGCCATAGTAAGATCCATCAGTGTATCTTCTGTTTCAGCAGCATGACTGTAACCAGAAGGGAAAGAGGTGTGAAGTATGAACTCCAGATTGACTGTGGCACTTAAATTCCAGTTCCCACCATGCAGAAACCAGTGAAGAGCAAGCTGACGAATTCAAAGAGGGGAAATGACGATAGAAACGTACAGTATCATTCTGTATAAGAATTCAGATGAATCCTTTCCCAAATAAACTATGAAAATACCACCTGTCATATTACAATTTAAAGGAATCTCCCTTTCTCCATAGTTAGTTAAGAAATACTTGGTTCTATATTTGGGATTTAATAATCCAGCTCAGGAATCATGCCCAGATGTTTTACCTATGAAGGTCATTTGGTTCATTCGGATGGCTTTAATCATTTTCTTTAGTGGGCTATGTTATTGATTAAGGTATGCATATAATCTCTATAATAATACAGGACAGTTGTATTCTCAATGAATACCCAGCAGATCTGTATTCCAAATGGTGACTTCCTCTCTTGTACATTCTACACAGGAAATAAGCATGCTTCGATAACACCACCATTGTGCCCAATCTGCTGTCATAGAAAATTCCCAGAACCAAATGGAAGCATTTAGTGATCCATTTAGCCATTGCAGTATATTCAACAAGTTGAAAAAAATGATAATATACATGCACTTAGAAGGAAATAAATAAAACATGACCGTGTTTCAAAGGGTAATGGAGTCATGAAAAGAGCATGGTTTTATACAGACAGCAAGTTAAAAATAGATAGGTCTTGCATGCCAAAACAGCCTGCAGGATTACACCATATTCCATACAGAACCTGAATATCTCAGCTGTGTTTTCTCATTCATGCTGAAGTGCTGTAGTTTTATCCAAATATGTGTTTTTCTTTTTTCTTTTTTTAAGGCCCTAAAATACTGGTGCAATTATTTTTTAGTGGGGATCCCTATATCTGGTTGAATACTGCATGCAATGCGCATGTGTTATATGTCCTGCATGGTTTACCGTGCTTTTCCAAGACTTTTAAAATTGAAAGTTATAAGGGTATGTAAGTCACATGCAAGAGTGTGTTGTTTCTATGTGGCGGTGAGAGACTTCTGCTTCTGGTAGAATAGATCAAGAAGCTCCTGCAATTAACTAAAAAATGAATATTGTATTGCAACCTTTAATAAATATTTCATTTATTTTCCCTTAGCATGAAAAAAATGTACTTTTTATATAATTATTTGGTTTCCTACCTGAATATGTCAAAGCAGAAAGAAAGGGTGGTAGATAGAGTCGGAGGGAAGCCAAGCCACTGATAAAAACTCTGTGGTGCCGGCTGGAGAGGAGATTTGCTCTTCCTAAAACATATACTTGCATCCCTGCAGATCTTTGTTTCCACGTGCACAAAGAAAATGCAAGGTGTTGGAAAAAAGAATGTGGTTGTCACAACCCAGAGCCCTCTTAAAATGTTTGTTTTCTAATGTATTAGGGTTTCATGCCTTTGAACTCTGGGTGGAGACTCAGGTTACAATCCAGCTCAGGTCACAAGGGAAGTCTGGTCATTTCAGGATAGCCCCTAGTGAACTTCAGTCATACATCTAAAAACGAACACACAAATGTGTGTGCAGCCTGGCGTGAGAAAGGGACAGGAGTGAAAGAAAGACAGCATTGAGGTCCAGTTTGAAGTCCAATCGCAGAGCTGGAAGGGAGAGTGTCATCATATCCCAGACAAAAATACTTTATACAAAGTCCTCTTGCTTCAGTAGGGGCAGTATGCTGTTAATGCTCCCTTTCAGCATTTACAGAAGATTAAAAGTTTAAGGTATTAGAACTTCAGTAATTCACACAATCCCTCTGTCAATCGATCCATAAACCAATTAATCAGCCTTAATGCCTTTCTTAATTATAGGAATGCCTTTGTAGATGCAGGTTATTCTAAGCATTCTTCAGCACCAAAACAAGCAATGCTTATTAAGATTCAAGGTGAACATTTGGGATTTCATAAGCAAAGCAGAAGTCCAGTGGTGGTGTAAACCAATTAACAAATTCATCTCTTTTTTTTTTCCTGCTTAAAAATAAATGCGCGTTTGAAACAGGTATTCAAATCAACATAAAGGAAGTTTAAAGTGTTTGTGGTATTTAATGCGGTTTTTGTTTGTTTTTTGTTATTGTGATGAACAGAAGAAGGCAGGAGAGTGATTAGTTATGCAAATGTGGTCAATCTCTGTGCAGTTATGCAAAAAAAAAGAATTCCCTTCATCATGCTGCAGTCGGTGACTGCAGATTCAGAATCCACATAAGAGAGTATTTTTGGATTTCCTCTGCTTCTAAAGATGAGAGAAGCCAGCTGCTTGCATCAGTAGCACTACAGAATATAGCCTCAGTTATTATAAACTAGTGGGTAATTTGTTTGAAGATATTCGTTTCTCAGGCATATCAAGTATTGTTTCATAGAAACTAGGGGCACAATGTACCCCAGTATGCAGGCGTACTGTAGATCATTTTCAATTAAAGGGTCAATTTAGGAGACCCCCCTCAATGATCTCAAGCAACAGACAGCCTTGCCAATTAACACATTTCTCATGATAGAGTAATACAGACTAACTGTAAACTGTTTCTCAGGTAGTTTTTATTCATTTCTATTCATTACACAAGTAAAACGCTGCATCATCTGTTGTGATACACACCACAGTAAGAGGGACAAGTTATATTATGTAACTATTTCCTAATAGGCACGGAATTAGGGAGCATACATACATCAGACAAAAAGCTAGAGTTTAAATCTATTGGTGCTGTATTGCATTGGGGAAAAAAAGTGAGACTACAGTTTAACTGCACCTTTTAACTAAACCATTGAAGCAGTGGTTACAATGCAGAGGTGTCAATTGGTTTAGTGCAATCCTTCAATTCTGCTACATCCTATCACGACCTGTCAATCAAGAGCAAACAGCGTAAGTATGATGTCATCCTCAATGGTACACAGTTTGTATTTAAGTCTCCTTGGTCAATAAAATATGTCATATATATGTATAGGCAATAATAATATTAGCATAGATAGTAGCTAGTATATTATATATATTTTTACTTTAAGGTACTCGATAGTTTCTTAAAAGTTGGACTTGTCAGTTTACACCTGACGTCAAATTGTTATTGTAGTCCAATGGTAATGATAATTTTAAATTGGACGTTCTGAAATTCCATCAAAGTATCTTTTTTCAACCTGAACAGTCAAATGTGGACTGCAGTTTAACAATAACATCAGGTTACATGACTATTAGATGCTACACTGCAAGACTGGGTTAGTACACTGCACACTCTTAGAATGACAAACATGAGCTAATGTGATAGTGTTATAAACTCGTTGTACCTTTAAAAGTTTTAAACACAATAATTTCTGCAACAACATCCAGGCCCTTAGACTGTGCTCTCAAAGGGCAGAGATAGGCAAGTAATCGTCCTCTGGATCTATATATATATATCATATATATATATATATATATATATATATATATATATATATATATATATATATATATTATATAGACCAATAATTTAGAGATAAATCTATGGTTATTAAATCTCTATTTAGATACCCCCCTCCAGTAACTCAACAAAAACATTAAATATTGTGGCCATATATATCATTAAAATGATTTTTTGATCCTCAGCTGTAACAATATAACATTCCTTTCACTAGTCACGTGTAAATGATCATATTTCACTATTCCTGAAGCTTATCTGATTTAATGTCAATTTGAAGACGTTCCAGTCTTTCGAATGCATTGTTGAATTCCAGTCTCTCGTGCACTAGCAAAACCTTAATCAGAGCTGAAGATCATTTCAAAAACATTTACTGCCTAAATGCAAGGACTTTGAAGGGCATTATGGGGAGAATGTAAAATACACACATAGTTATCAAAATGATGTGCTGATTTCTTAAAGAAATCTTTGCATGTGGAGAAAAAACTCCAAATAAATTTAATTGACAGCGAAAAATGAGTCCTACTAGCTTAGAAATATGAAAAAAAAACACTAATCAAACCGATATTTAACTCCCATCATTGAAAGCCACAGCTCTGCATTGTTACAGATTAGAAACACAAGAATAAGCAGCCAATAGCATGACTTTAACCAATCTACTCACTGTGGATCAAGCTGAAAACCTTGACCAAATGAAATGGTCTGTATTATTATTATTGCCGTGTCACTATTTTATAATGCACACACAAAATCCAATGCTGTTGATCATTTTGAGCAGTTACCAGTAACTATACTTAAATCAATATGGGAGATAATCAGATAGCTGCTAGCTGATTTCAGTGTCATTCCGGGTACAGGTTTGAAGACCTTGGCCCTATCTGTCCTGTATCACGATTCCTGTCAGTGCACACAGGCACACAGCACCAACAAGGATCAGCACACTCCCTGTAGTGATTTGTCAAGGAGGTCCGGTTAGCATGCCTTCAGGGGGCAGGTCTCCATTGTGGGCAGAGCATGGAGGCAATTTCCATGTCAGGGTATTCAGGATCTGTTGCAATGATCTACTCAATGGCAGACCTTATAGTAAACTTGCAAGCCTCCACCAATATGACCAGTTTCCACTGTATTTGAACTGCATGTAGTGGTGAAGGATCCCAATAATCACCAAAGCTATAGGGGTCACCAGCAGGATTTATGTAGTTAAAGGGCAGTGGTATTTACATAATGGAAATAATACACCTCACTGCTTCTTTAGGTAGTGTGGGAGCTCAAGCAGGTGATGATGTCCCCTAAGCCCCCCTGATGAATTGTCGAACTTTCATCAGCTCTCTGTTGCTCTATAGTAGCTGTGTAGCAATGTGCATGTCTGAATAGCCTTATGACACAGCATGCACATTAGTTCCCGGTAAACAGCTGGTTATAATCACCTCATGTTCTGCTGAGTAATGTCATTATTCTTGCAGGTGAAATTAAGATTGTAAGTGTTTGGTGTCAGGGGCCTCCTTGTGTTTTGTCAAGAGATAATGTGAAGAAAAACCAAGCCCTTGTGTAGATTGCATCCGCTAGCTGTTAGCTGTTTAATCATTAGAGCTCTCTGTGCTGCAACACTTCTACCTTTTTATGTAGATTTTCTTATAAAACAGACACTCACTGTCTAATCATCACTGTCGTATATTATCAAGACCAGCATAGCTTTTATTAAATCTAACAGCGACTATAAAAGTGGTTCTTTTAAACCAATAGCCTATGCTCTTTGCTGATTCATTTTTGCAGAACAATCTTGAGAATTCTACTCAGCACTGCAAGTTCCAAGAAATATCAAAGGGCCGTAAGAACACTGGAATGGAGCTTTGTGTGAGGTCACAGCGGAACACTTTTAGGCAAGGAAATCCAGAGGCACAAAATTTAAGCTATTTTTAATAGGGATATTTTACAGCATGAACATTTCCTTAGCACTTAATGTTTAAAACCCTATGGTGTGGGTATTATCTGATTCTCCTTACTGTGTCACGTTTTAATTATTTTATTTTTAATTTTTTATTATTATTTTTTTTTTTAAATTGGCAGTCTTTTCAGAAGCAAATTTAGCTGGAATAATTATCAACCTTCAAAGTCAAAACAACAATAGAGAAATATATATATAACCAACATTAAAGGAAATTAAACAAGTACTATGTTCAATATTAGGAACATCTACATAAAGTATTCATTGAATAATAATACTACTAATAATAGTAATATGATTACTGCTAATAGTAATAATACTAACAATAATGAATAGTTAAACAGTTTGCACTAGAATGCCAGTAATTACCAATGTGCTTGGATGCCTCTTCCATTTCTGGAAGGTTGAGGGCTCTGATAAGGGGGCGTATGATGTGGTTCACATATCTGCATATCAAAGAGTTCGAGATGACAGTACAGGACAAAGCAAGAAGATCCCTGTTGAGTTTTTAGAACCAGCATATTGAAAGATCTGGAACGCCACAGCACTGCAGCACCTTCACTGCGCATTCTTAATTCCAATGGAATTCTGCTGTAAAACTCTATTTTAGCCATAGCCAATGTGGGGTTATAACAGGGAATGTTTGAATAGCTGCTTCCTGAAGCTCAGTGAATAATTACATTTTATTACACAAGGAACAAAGTCATCTTTAGGTAATGACAGCTCTCATATTACCAGGGGATTCTAGCTGAAGAAATTAGCTACAGTATATATAAATAGCAGGGGATGAGGGCAAGATCAGAGTCCTTTTTTTGTTTTAATTATGAAGAGTGTGATTATAGGCATGCTTAGAGTATAACACAGCTATGCTCCACTGGTTAAAGGTGGGCGGATCAGAATGAAGAATATCACAAATTCAATCGAAAACAATAAGGGGGATCTCTACTCTGCAAAATGATTTAATAATGGAGATAAATACTTAGAGATATTTCATCTTTTGAGATGCAGTGTCAAATCATTTTGTGAACGCTGCTGGGTCTCAGAATCCTGTTCAGTTTTACTGTACACGAAAACTGAACTCCTACATGTCACCGTGAACCAAATAAGCATGATCCTAATGGCGCTTACAGCACTTATAAATGATGCCTTCCAGCACTGGTATAATTCAAGAAAATAAGTACAGTATATTATAATTTAAAAAAACACACCGAGAAAAAAATATCAGGGAAGCCAGTGAAATGTTCTTGTACTTTTAGGTCACAATACAACTGTCCAAAGATATAACACCTTGTTCTGGCACATAATGTGAAAGGCAAGGAGATAGTGAGGATAAATTAAGAGGTACAAGACTGTAAGAAACTCCAGCCCAGACAAACAACATTAATGGGAAATTCTTTGCTGACTCTGTATAAGTTGTGAATTTAGAAGTCCAATCATGTGCAAGGCAGCCATTAATGCCATCCTATCCACATGCGCGGCGTAGACCTTTCGTCCTCATTTCTCTTTTGCTTTTTAAGCTTTATTTTCTGCTGACATGTCTTTTATTAAGTTGGTTTATTTAATGAGATTAATGTTGAAACAAGGGCAATCTGTCCTTAAGACAAGTCACTGATGCTCATCTTTCCACAGAAAGCCAAGCATGAAGCTTTCCTCCTTTTCAACACTGTACACCGTGCTTGGACCATTCGTTGTGATTTACACGCTGACAAAGGAACAGCTGGCATTGAAATCAGTTTGATTATCAAGCTTCAATGTCAAATTAGATGCCTCCTCCTCCTTCTTATGCATGGAGTGAATATACATTAGATTAAGTGCCTCTAACAGCATTGTAATCACAATGCAATAACACAGTAATTACACATATTGGTGTATAGTAACAATTTGAAGGCGTATTTAATTACAAAATGAGTTCTACTACATAACTACCTGCAATATTTCCCAGTGGTCCTGGAATGGATTATCAGGCCGTGTGCTGGTTATTTCCATATTGGCTGTGGAGATATTCTACTAACAGCTGATACCATTGCAACCGCCCTTGCTCTAGCCCCTTAGTACAGGACCAATGCATTCCCATTGTTTATACAATATATCACACAAACCAAATGGGATCAAAGACAAGTGGAAGACAGCTGCAATGAGAGACAGCTGCCAATCCAATTAAGTTATAAGATATTGTTTGAATGTTACAGAGTTAATTATAAAGGGTTTTTATAGTAGTTTATATCCCTAAATTCATTTTTATAGTAGTTATTATAAGTTTTAGCAATCAGGTAGCTCAAACATTTAGATGAGGACAAGAGGTTTAAATGCATTCTGAGTTACAGGGGTTTCAGCTTTGATGCTGCAAAAGATGAGCCCTTGTTTTGTTTTAATTATGAAGAGTGTGATTATAGGCATGCTCATAACGCCACCTGCACTATAAGGACATGCTGATGCTGCATTGCCTCTGTCACACAGAATGAAAGTTCTGCAAAGCTTTGACTTCAGTCCTCCTTGTCTCCCTATTATCTTCATCCCTCAATGTGGGCATGAGTGACTGTTTTTTTTTTTCAGTTCAAACCAAGGGGCTGCTGTAGGTGGTGCAGCAGGCTAATGCTCCTGCTTCTCATGTCTTTCATACCTCTTGGACTGGATTTAAATCCAGTTCAGGTCACCGGTAGAACTGGAGTTAGTTTGGCAAGGACGCTGTTACATGTGTAGTTAACATATAAATAATGTTGCAAATAAAGTTTAAAAGCAAAAGAAGCCTGTATTCTCAGCAGCAACACCACAGAACCAGCATTTAGGTCAAGGTTGGGTAACTAGTCTCTTCCCACTCTTTTTATCATGCCACTTTAAATTAAGTGCTGTCAAAAATGTAACTTTTGTTCCCTCTTTATTCTAAATTTTAATAGCATTGAACCATATCCCAACTTTCAATATTAAATTCAGAAAAGTTGGGCTTGGGTGAGATAAAGTTTAGATGACCTTGCATTAAATCCAAGTTTTATTCAACCTTATGATGTTTCTTTCTGTGCAACTTAAAGCTGCAGTGTCCCTCAGTTTGAAACTACAGTATAATTATTTGGAGTCGAATACCTCATTAACATTTTGTTTATATTCCCCAAAGGTAGTATGAGCAGTTGGGACACAAGCTTTCTCCCCTTTGAAGTCATCTTACCTAACCTAACCCTAACCCTAACTCTAACCCTAACCTATGCAATAGGTATGTTTCTGATTCTAAATGCATTTTCAATCTCAGTTAAACAGCCATCAAAACACATTTTTATACTGATATTGTATGAACAAACTGTTCATTAGTATCTATTGGGGTCCTGTCAGGGTAATACATTAATGGTATCTTAAATTCAGTGTGTAGAATGTGTTTTAAAAGTTTGGCCTGGGACCCTACATCTTCAAAAGAAGGTATAGTTTTGTTTTCCACTTACTTTATTAACTTGAAGTTGTTCGGCTCCCAGCTTCAGCAGTCTTCTTCTGATTGTGGTATCGCCACCTCTGTCACACACCCTCGCGGTCTCCGTACCCAGAGGAACCTCAGCTGCCAGACAGAGCAACGTTAATGTGAAACCAGGGTTCACAGCCCAGACCACCTGCAGCCCAGCCTGCTACCTCACACTACCCTGTGAGCAACACTAAAGAGCCAATTATAGTAAGTGACAAACACCACTTCCACAGTGTGGAAGAAGCAAGACGTCTAATGAGCGTTATAAGAAGGGGGCCCCTCGATTCAGAAATACACAGCTCAGCTATTTCATTTAGATGCTTGTAAGTGGTCGTTATCTTTTTTTTTTTTTAAGAATTGTGTTCCAGAAAAAAAAAATGTGATTACTGTATGGCAAATATAGTTTTGAGAATCTGTGCTGTTAGTGTCAGCACTGCCCCCTGTTGGCAGGTCTATTGGGAATGGCAAGGTTAAGTAACGTCAATACTGCTGCATCTTGTCTCACCTGGTTTGTGCAGCGTGTGTCCCCTCCACCCCATCTCATCCAGCCCAGTAGGAGTGCTCTGGGACAGGGGAAGGGAACAACATCTCTGCAGTGCAGTGGCACGGAAATTGGGCTCCTGAGGGCAGAGTCCAGGAGGACGAGACGCAGGCTGGAAAACAGCAACAAGAATATAAAGAAACATCTCGAATGCTGATCAGAGCCTTTTAAATCAAAGCATATGGCAGCCTGTTTCCCATTTCTGTTTTGAGTATGCTACATATTCGCAAGACTTTCTGAAGGTAGCGATTTGGTTTTATAGTGTGATAGATATTAAATAGAAACAGATATAGAAAGCACCAAAATGTTATTGGAACAGCAAAATTAGTGGGAAAAATAGTGGTTAGAATGTATCAAAATCTACAAGAATTTCAACATCAGTACCTCATGGCTTGCTTTTAGCTCAAGAAAGCTACAACAAAGCAACAACAAAAAAGATCATAGAAACTCAGCCAGGCAATGGACACTGTATAGAAATAGATTTACCACACATTTTCAGAAAATGGAAGCAGCAATAAGACAGATGTGATACATTTTCCCTTTGGAGGGTGAGTAACAGAGCTATATGCAATCTAATTTCATGCCACTTAGTATTCTGTGGAGAGAAAGTAGGAACAACATAGTTCAGAAAAGTAGCACATATAATTAACAAATTCAAATGAGGAACCTTCTCTTTACACTTCAGTGGCGATGTGAAGCAAGCATGATTTTAGGAGTAGAATAAGGAGGGTAAAGAAACATGAAACTAGGAGTGTGTGCAATAGCTCCCATATTGCCAGGGGTCAGAGGGCAGTCTCCTCCTGCTTCTCATCCTACGCACGCTGTACCAGTGTTTGTGTGGTGAGGCTTGGTGACTAAACTTTGTAGGCGGGTTCAGGATCACAATAGCTTGGGCAAGTTGGATTTTCATTTAAACTGTCACTTGGGCATGGTGTATGTCACACATGCTTCAGAGACTGCTTCGCTTGTCACAATGCACATCTTAATCGCCCCAGTCGCTCTGACCCATTCGTTAAAGTTAGTGAACTTCTTGATTGCGTATTCCCCATTATCTTGTTTCAAATGATGTGTGTTGGCTTTTGTAGTACAACACCTAGCATTGCCTGTTACATTTGCATCAAAACCACAATCTTCAATACCCCATGATGGGGATACGTTCACTGTGTTGCATTAGGCTGCTTTGAATGACACACTGAGAAGATGAGTTTCATTTCCTAGAATAAAAACTCCATCGAAGCAGCTGCACTTTATGTGGCTGGGTTTGGTTGCTCACAAGATTGCTGTAAATGGCTCTTCAGATCTACTTAAAGCTGCTTCAAAAATCTACACATAATACAGCATATCTGAAATTGTCAAATGATAGAGCCCATTAAATGCAGATCTCTGGGAAGAGAAAAGGTGGAACGAAGCAACGGCTTTGAGTGATTACACTCATATGTATGAAAAAACAGGTCAATACTTTCAAAGACAGATTAGTTATGGTTAGTGAAGTCTAGTGGGATTCAAGTCACACCAAAGCACAAAAGACAAAGCGATAGCACAGGCAGCTACTGTACTCCTCCAAGAGGGTACAGAGTTAGAAACTGAACTGTAAGCAGATAGTTGAACACAGCTCACTGTGTCTTACTCTGGGTGGATGTAGAACCTCTGCATGGTCCACGGCAGCACCCTCTATCACAGAGTGGGGTCTCTGTCTCACAAGGGGCCTCTTCGTCTGGAACTTAGATGGAATGTTTGGAGAGTTCTGCTCTGCAAGGCGCAGGCCCACGCAGTTATCTTGCTCAGCAGGCTTGGGTTGTGATGTCACAATGGACCCCTCTTCAGGGATTGGACACTGCAAATTTAACATCATGCTGTAGGCTGATGCTGGGCGCCGCTTCTTCCATTTTGGGGAAGTGGCCTTCCAATCCGATAGGCTGCTATTGGCATCTGTTGGTGTTTGAAGGTGCTTATTTTCATTCTCCAAAGGGAGGTCTTCCACCTGATCCTTTTTTCATGTCAATAATTAAGAAAAATAAATTGTATTATCTCATTAATATTAGTACTGTACATCACTGCTTCAGCATCAGACATTTTTTTTGTTTGTTTGTTTGTTTTAACGTTACTCAATACTCATTTGGAAGATCAAGGATAATCCCATTAAACTTTTTTTGCTTCCGAAGGGTTAACCAATTGATTGTTGAATATCTGCACTGATTATAGTGTGCTTGAAATTGGTTTGGCCAAACCGGTATAGTGAAGTCAAATTACCATTTTGTACGTATGATGAATACTGCATTCTAAAATAAACTTTTGTTTGTTTTAAAAATACACACATATATATATATATATATATATATATATATATATATATATATATATATATATATATATATATATATATATATGATATATATATGTTACATGTATATATACATGTGTGTGTTGTGGTGTGTGTGTATATATATATATATGTATATATATGTGTATACATATATATATATATATATATATATATATATATACATAAAGTTGTATTTCAAATAAAAATCTTACGTCATAAGTACAGTATGCTATTTTCCTATTATATATATATATATTAAATATATATATATATATATATATAACCTCTACCTGTGTGTGTGTGTGTGTGTGTGTGTGAATATTATACAGAAAAATTGTATTACAGAATTACACCATCTGAGGTTATTTTCTTCCAGCAAAGTGGGAAACATAGTTAATATAAAAGAACCTCATTCTGCAGGGGTTTTTAGCTATTGTGGGTTTATGCTGTTGCTGTCCAGTAGATGGCGCAAAAGGATTTCAGTACATATTTACCCACAGACAGTCGTTTGATCATGACTGAGACCAATGTGTTTCCTATATGTTGTCTATATGTAGTGTAGTAATGGTAACTCAGAATCGCATTCATTGCATTTGTAACTGCAGCTTATCACCCACAGAGCAGCAAAATCTGCCTTGCAGTTGCAGTTACTCAATATGCTGAACTTCCTTGACATTCATTCGACGTGGGTTCAAGTGACATCTTTATAAGAGAGGGTTGATTTATATCTAAATTAAATACCTGTACTTCTAAACTCTGAACAAATGTTAATTAGGTAAATCTACAGTATAAGTACAGTAAATGGGTACTTTCCTGCACCAGAGGATTGTGTGTGTGTTGCTGGCTGCTTCTTTACAGCTAATATTGAAGTACCTACAGTATACAGATTTAATATACTAATACCCTACATACTTATATGTTGCGCTATCGTCACGTTCTGAAGACGTGATTGTGAATGAAGTAAACAGGGTTTTAATGCCTCATTGACCGTGGATAGGTCATTGGTCTAGACAAGAATTATCACAAAAATGTCTGATTTAACCTATTGTTCAAGAACACTGTGCACTGGACCTGAGGACATGAAACTGCTATAACTTTGTTCTTTTAGTACAGAAGATGTTGACTCAGTGTAATTCCAGGTTTAAAAAAAAAGTAATTATGCTGAGGGCTGATTCTAAAACTCTGTTTGATCCAGTCTACACCAGCCCTCCCTTTTCTGAATGACTTTGCAAAAAGGTTTCTGGTACAACAGACCAAATAGTTAAACCAGCCACCAGGAAGCATTTTGTAATACCTGGAACCAAACACATAGTTTGAAATAAATTCACGCTTGCATTATCAAGCAGTTTGTCTAGGCAAGCCATAATATACATGCATTGTCTTTTCCACCGTTCTGTGTTAATTAAATGAAGTTGTCTGTATTTAGGTTTGTGTAATTAAAGCACAACCCTAATTTAATTAGCATGCGCTGTCAGTCTGCCAGCTAACAAAAATAATGTGTCATATTCTTTTATTTTATGCATGTCTTTTAGTGTAATTTGCAAATAAATTATTAACAGTTTTTTGGGGGAAAAACTTCCAAGGCGTTAATGTAGTAAGCTATAAATGTCACACTAGACAAGCATAAAGAGGAATTCAAGAGTTATTAATAAGGTAATTGTAATTGTACAGTAGCAGTTTGTCATGACCACTTGAAGGGATAATATTGTAAGAGCCCCAGGTAGCGTGTCAATCAAGGTAGATAGGTTATTGTTTTGGGGCCATGTTGTGTGTAGCCTGTATTCTAAGAGCAGGAGCAAGTGGTTTAGGAAGCATGTACCTCAGGAAGCTGTTTACAACTTCTTCACATGTTTATAGTGACTATGGTCAGGTTAGGACTTTGGCAAGGGGAAAGGTTAAAGGCACAAACGCAAAATCACTTGTATTATCGTTTAACAATCACTATTACTTAAATAACCTGTAATAAGGACTCCTACAAATGTTTTAGAAACACTTATAATAAGTAATATGGAGTCGCATTTGATCAAATTTGATGTGGAGTCCCTCTATTACAAACCTGAATACGGTACCCAAAGGATAGCTACTTGTCATCATTATTCAAAGTTATCTTACCTTTTCTTCCTGCCTTCCTGAGTGGTTGAGTGCAGCTGCCTTCTGTAATCCATGTTCCCTGGTTGTGTCAGTATTGTAGCCCTGCTGCTCCTGTTTATGATGTGAGCACCCCTTTAAAACAGGTTGGTCTTCAGTGTTTTTTCCTTCAGTGTGCAAATCCTGGAGAAGGGTGTTTTCCAGCCTTGTCCTGTTTACTAGGTGAATCCCCCCTTCACTTGAGGAATGGTCTCTGCTGGAAGCTGGAGTACTGATAGATCCCTGAGGTACACTTGGAAGAGCTTCAGGTTCAGCTATCATTTTAGGGGAGTAACCGTTGGGGATCAACGAATCTTCACTGGACCTTGATTTTATAGTTACTTGAGCGGACTCGGCTCCTGATAACATTTTCGGAGTTAGGTGGTCACACAGACCAGATTCCGGAGACAGAACAGGCTTGGCCGTTGGTGGCAAGGGCTGTTGTTCGTTCCCTAAGTGTAAAGACAAGCCATGAGCCAAGACTCCAGATCTCGGTATGCAAGGAGTTCCCAGAGGGGACTGTGCAGGTTGTGTGGAGGACCTGGCAGAGCTCCTCCACCTCCTTGCTGTTTGTGTTATACTGCTAAAAAACCTGAACACCCCACCGAAATGACTTCCTTTGCTCTCGCTGGTCTTTTTGGGTGGGGGGTTGGGATCTCCATCAACGCTGGAGTTACAGTCTGAATCAATGGTGTTGTCCAAGGTGTGGAATTCAGAATCAATACTTTTTTCCGCCATGCCGGAGTTCACTTTCCCCATGAAAGAAATGTTTTTCAAGTAGCTCCAGACATCCGCACCTTTGGCCCGTCTTCCTCCCTGCGGGGTCTTTGGGCAATCCCTAAGGATATGCTCTTGACAAACTACTGAACTGTTACTGTTCGTGAAAACGGGGTGAGTTCTCTTCCCATTAGATATTCTCTCCATGTTCCCACTGCCATTTTGCTGTCTGTAAATTTCCCTGAGCAAGTTGCTCTCATTGATCGCATTTTCCGAAGGGTTGGTTAAATCTACATCTTCAAATGAACAGTCCATGTCCCTGATGTGGCCTCCATAAGAGTGCCGGAAAGCTTTGTGTCTGGTCAAATGTCTATTGGAATAAATCTCAGCTGAGTAGTCCCAGCTATGCAGCTGTTCTGGGTCTCCCTCCACTTTCAGAACAGTGTTGATTGTCGAGGTTTCTGAGTGTCTGTTTCCTCTGCTCCTTGAGGTAGACCTCAGCTTTTTGAAGAATCGTACTTTGTCTACGAATGATAATTTGGGGACTGAGGTCTCCCCTGGAAGAATCATGGAATGGGGCCTTCGTTCATAACCAGTTGTTGTCTTCCTCCTGCTGAGGATCCTCCAAATCCCAGAGTTTTTAGGTTTCTTTTGAAATTGACTTTTCTCCTTGCCAAGACCATGACCCACATTGTTTGGGTCACAGAGGTCCGCTTCACAGATTTTCATTGCGCCTTTTGCATTCTCTGAGTCTAGGGAAGCATTAAACACTCTGTTAATGAATCCGTTTTGATCAGCGTGAATACAACTGTCTATATTATCCATCATGCCATCTTGAAAAGTCTGTCCATTTAATCTTCCCGCTTCATTTCTTTGATTGTAAGATTAACAGTACCTACAATTAGAAGTAAAGATGTTGACAAATGCCAAGACTTGATAATAATAAAACTCTTAGGATATACTGAAGCACTTGGATTTGACAAAACACAAAGTAGAAGATATCCAGGAGATACAAATAAACACAGTGCAGCTATTTTTCAACACTTATGGGGAAAAAAAAGAAAGACATAAAATAAGTTTATTTTAATAAAACTAAATAGCTGACTTATTAGAAGGCATTTTTAAAAAGAAAGATAAAGATTATTTTAACCAGACAGCAAAGACAAGGCTTCAGTGTGTGTGTGTGATCATTGCAGCAGAGATAATAATAATGATTCACTTTTAATGCACGTTATTAATAGATACCACAAGTCAAGTGTCGGTCACACCTCCTTTCAGAGTGGAGGAATAGCCACGATTTCCACCTTCCCCTTGTTGCCTGCTATCTGAGCGGCCGCTGCTTTATTGCTTTTTTTGTTTGTTTGTTTTGAGTCAACATGTTTGAGCACCAGAGGGGTATTTTAACTGCTTTAATTTGTGTAATTAAGCACTCAAACTGTATGCTTTTCCAGTCAAAGATTTAGGCTTCACGTTAATTTGTTCTCAACACAAAATCACACAGAAAAGAACAGCAGGTTTGTGATGAAGCAGGACACCGGGCTGGTGTAGCAAATAGCAAACCGCAACATCAGTGAGTGCTGTAATTAGAGCTTTTGTCAACACCCTGCTAGACAGGGGGAGTGCTGAATAGTCACAGAATGGGTTTATATGATCATGGAAATCAAACAGTTGTTTTTTTCAACTGGAAGCACGGCGTACAGCTCTGTAGAGCGGCCATGCAGGTATTACCAGACCTCTTCAAATAGGTCATTTCCATTCTATACATCTAGAGCTTAGAGGGGTTTTTAAACTAGATGTGTCTTTGAGCAAAACCATCAGCTTCACAGTTTGATCTTATAATAATAATAATAATAATAATAATAATAATAATAATAATAATAATAATAATAATAATAATAATAATAAGTTTCAAGTAGCAAATGGATCCCTTATTAATAAATGTAATGTGTTTGGCTGTTCCAAGCCTGATTAAGGACACAATAATTGGTTATTTGGAAGTTGCAGGAGTTATGTGCCTCTGGCCTATAGTGTGGTATCATACAATCAGCACGCTACCTGTAATAACCTAGAGAGCTATGCTCTAGCTGTGAAACAGGGGAACAGGCAGCACCCTTGCACCCGTACAACTGACTGCATGTAATCCTATAATCAGCAGACTGTGAACCGTTATAATTACCAGCAATACTTTTATCTGTTTTTCACATGTACTGCTTTTGAGTTACAGGCAGTTAACTAATATAACATTGGTGACTTGCAATTGAATTGAGTTACAGCTGCAAGTACAACCCACTGCTACAGTGATAGTTCTCCTTATAACCCTTTGATAATATTGAAAATAACCGTGAAAGAAGTAGTTTTGGACACATAATAAATATATTATTAATTGAAAAAGCTTTCCATTTTTTTCATTGCTATATATGGCGGGAAACATTGAATCCACATTGAGGTCCTCATGCATTTGCCTCTTCCATATGCCCCCATATAAAGATTTTTGTATCCCTCCCAGTATGAGGTCACCAGGGATGAAAGGGTAAGTATCAGTTTGGGAATGTATACAATGCTGTTATTACAATGTATAATCTTCTCTGCTGCTTTGTTGATATGTTCTACATTATCTATTAAGGCTTTATTGTTATTACAGTATAAATAAACTGTGTCCTATGGGGAATGGCGGTGGTGATGTGAGCTAGTTACTCGACCAGTAATATCTTAAAAGGGGTTGTTTTGCAAATCTACAGTCAGATCTATCAAACTGGTTTACATCCAAATTGTAAAAGTGTCATTCCCAAACGCTTGGGGGTTAGCATGAACGAGGTTTAGCCACACACTGAGAAAGTGCATCAGTCCAGAACCTGAATAAAACATGTGTATTCAGAGTTCACACAGACTTGAGCCCAGGTTACACTGCGCTGGGTTTGGATGGTGACTGGCACAGTAAGTAGCTATTGACTCATATGGCATTTTTATTTCTTTATTTTTAATGAGCCATGTCAACCTGTGCATTGTCTTTTTGATGCCAAGGCACTGTGATGTTTCAACATTGTCAGATGAGAAACTTTTGCAGCTGGCCCACATGTTAATCAAGCTAATATTGGATTGTGGGGTCAAATAAATATTTGATGATGTTACTTGAGAAAGAGTAGAAATCTGTCTCAGCGGGAAAGTACTTCATTGTATTTTGTTCCATGATTTATTGTCAAATGTTGCTCAGTTCAACACATTTCCCAAAATATTTGTAATAGTCAGGAAAAGCATTGCTCCTGGACTACGATAATTCTAACCTCTGAAGAACCATGTGACACACACTTCTCAATGTTTCATTGGAGATTTAAAGGCAGTATCCGTGTGCCTCTTGTCTGTCAAACTGGTCCGTCTTTTGAATCAAGTTAATATCACCACATTACTCTAGGGGTAAGAAACGTTTAGGTGAATCTTATATGCCAGTTATATGTTTGCAATGAACAGGGTGAACATGAAATACAGTCCTCCCTCTTTATCAGATGGCCCCTTATATAACAGGATCAAATATAAACCTGTGCCATTCCACTTCCATTCTAGGGCTAGGGCTGCTAGCTGAAACACAGATTGCATGGTTTGAAAACCATGGCTCCTGCCCACAGAGGGAGCTCTATATTGGCATCTAGTAAAAGGCTGTTCTGTTGAAAGGTGTGCATTTTTTTTAACTCACCTCCTGCAACTGTGTTTATCCCTTTGTAATAACTGAGATCTCCAATCTCAACACTGAGGCTGGAAGAGCTCCTGTCTATCCTAATAACACACAGGCTACTGACCTCGTGCACAGTCGCTGGAGCTGGAATGAGAGTCCAGTGGTGACAGCTTATAAAGGGGTCACATGCTGCATCTTCTCGGGCAGCCTCTGTTCTAGTTCCTGTAAACGGGGAAACAGTGCAGCTCAATCTCAGCTCCGGTCAACCAAGCACGGAAAAGAGGCAGTGCTGCCTGTCAGATTATACCAAGAAAAAGAAAGGTGGTAGCTTTCTGCCGTGGTGCAGACACTCGCTTCATTAACGGGGGCACGCGTTATTGATCATTACTGCTTCCAATGTATCAAGAGGATTATTGTTTAACATAGAGATAGGCAGACTAACACTGTATGTCTGTTCCTCTAGCAAATCAGTCAGGTGGGGCAGCCTAGTGGGGCTTGACAGTGTCTCTTTAACTTATCACTTTGTCTACAAAACAAACAGGCATGACCTTTGGTAGTAATGTACGGCGAAAGTGACTTGCTGCAAGATCATATAGGAAGTCAGTGGATAATCTTGGGTTCACAAACTAGAGACACTTGAGCACTCCACCTAACCACTGAACCCGTAACTGCTCAACATAGTACTGGGTGAAAAGCTGCTAGATCCCCTCTCACCGCTTTTAGATTCCCTGCCCAGGTTGACATCTATAAAAGCCAAGGTCTCTACATGGTTGGAACCTGGAACCATTAAAAGCAGTGTGGCCGCCCCAATAGGATTGAATGGAATGACACTGCCCTGATCTCCTCTGTGAATGGCCTGTCAGTTCGAATCTTTCATCTGCCACAAATCTGTTAGCGCATATGCAAACTGTGTTGAAACAGCGAGACATATTCACAGCTGTTCAGGACAGAGACACAGCATCAAACTCTGTTGCATCAAAGATCATCTGACATGTGGACAATGCACATTAAAGATCGACAGCGATGGCATTTTACCAGCTACACACTGTCACATAAATAACAATAAAAAACACAGACTGGTATAGGGAATGTGACTGTAAACCATGAAATATCCAAACATCCAAAAATTCAGCTTGCGTCACTCCTCCTGTATACTGTCACAAGCTGAATTACAAGTAAAAACATTTTTTTTGCCAAATAAGTACTTTTAAGGTTATAAATGTATTACTCTAGTTGCACTTGTTCCAAACAGTAAAGACAGAGCCAACGAAGAACTGCTGGGTCTAGTCTTGTTTTAATTACGGTTTGCCAAGCACTGACCATCTTTACAGTGTGAATAGCTGATTGTACAGTAGAAACAACTCTCTATCATGGTGTCGTTCTGTTTTAACTTTGCATTGATTAATGTAAAGCTAAAAACACTGGTCCCTCACACATGACATCTTACAAGCAGTGTCTTAGTGCACTGTGCTTTTTGATGCATGCCACCAGGGTTTTATTCTTTGGTTGTATGTGCACAGCAATAAAGCTGAAGAAACGCCAACCCAATTAAAACACCTGTTTACTCCTGTTTTAAATCACATCGAGGCCTGGCTTATATTTAGCCGAATGTATGTGAAAAGTGTCCAGTGTGAGGTCACACTCATTCTTACAGCCGCTGGCTGTTTTTTTACTATAATAAATAACCATGATTATCCATGCATGTTTATGCAAATCCACATAGAACAGGAGAAAGGAATAATGAACAATATCTCTACATGGCAGCAATCATGAGTGAGGCTGCTATAAACCTCAAGGGTGAAACCTGCTCCAAAACATATTTTCTCTCTTTCAGCCTATGCAATTTGCATCATCTTCCATTGAGCCTAGTACATCATACTGCATTTAGCCTTTCTAGTGAAATCATGTTCAGTCTTTAAAACTATTTAAGAAATGCCTGAGCTGGTGTGTCGGCCGTGCAGCTAAATTCAGTTTGAGCTGACGTGATAAATTTTGATGAATTACAGTCCTGTGTAGGACCTGTGTAGGACAGGACAGTTGGAATTTGCAGTAGGGCGTGCAGACTTGAACATGTCAGAACTAATTACCTGCAAAGACCGTTTACCTACATTATCATTGCATGGTTCCAAAAAAATGCTTGCGTTCTTTTCAACAATATATTTTAAATTCTCTGGCAACGACTCAGAATATTCCTTGAGGAGTTAATTATATAATCATATAATGGAGGAATGTTTTTATACACAGCAGTAGCATTGCCAGAAAGAAGGGGAACTCCCATTTTCCAGCTATGATTCAGAAGGTAATGTATCTCACTTGGGATTCTCATCCATTGAGGCGTTCAACCTGTGAATTTACTCACAATGACTTCTCTCCAGCTCGCTCAGTTGAAGAGCAGGGCCTGTATATTAAAGCCGGTATATTGTTTTAATGGAAGTCACTGAAAGACGGCACCACTTGGAGAAATATGAAAGTCCAACCTGTATTTGTGTCTTTGTGACATACAAGCAACATGCATACATCCATGATGCAATCAGAACTAGCTCTGTGCTGTCTAGAAGTAGGAAGATTTTGGCTAACCCTAAACCTTTTCTGATACAAGTGTGTACTTCCATATATTTTGCAAAAAGATTTACACATTAATTACACTGCAGCTATGTGTAACATCATTATGTGTAAGTATACATGTATTTACTAAGTAACCACTGTGTAAATACACAGTATTTAGAGACACATAATGTAAAGTGTTACCAGAAGTATTTACTTGCATGTTGTATTATCCACTAAAAAGTGAACTGCTTTCATTACTTTGTTTTAAACCCTTATCCATGCCATTTTAATGCCTCCTTCATGAGTTAACATCCCACACAGTTTGACAAGCAGACAAAAGCGCATCTACAACCAAGCAAAATGCAGTGTTAGGACACATTTATACCCTGGCTGTGAAAAGTGTCCCCGTACTAAAGATATTATCAGACAAAGAAGTAGAGGGACATGGGAGTTTTGTCTCCTCAATGTGGGGAGGCCCGGAGGTGAAGCACAGTGTACTGAAGCCTGTGCAACACTGAAATGCTTCCCCATATCACTTCTCCCACAGATTCGGAAAAATCATTTCGGAAAAATTTCAGCAGGAATAACAGCAATAGAGACCCATACAGATAGTAGGAAAATTAAGATGATATACAGTATACAGTGATCCCCTTAGGCAATTACTTATTACAAAAATGACAGTATTGCTTATTTGATCTCAGTGTGGGGAGTGTGAGTTCCATATGTGTGAAAGTGCTAACCAATGTAATGTTGCGCGAGGGTGGTGGAATAGGGCAGTGCATTAGAGTGTCTCCCTGCACAGAGCTCTCTCTGCCTGCACAGACCCTGAGTTTGAGAATGTTGCTGTAATCCAGTTGGCTCCATGTGTGACCTCTCTCTCCTTCATGTCTCAGCCCTTCCAAGCAGACTGTGAGCTGTGAGGATGTTTACACTCTGGAAACAGGATGGGAATGAGGAGCCAGCACTGGATGGATTGTTCAACAGAGTGAAAGCAATCGGCCTGAGAGTTCAATTCCGCACATACCTCTAAAGCTCAAATTGAATTCAGTAATGAAAATAGAAGAACTGAAAAACAAATATATGCCCATGTGGAACATGCATAACTCACAGGTTTACACTTATTATTATTATAAAAATGATTTTTAGAGTGTATGCTTTATTTAATTCACCAACAACATCACATTTTCAAGTTTGTCATTGGGATGCCACAGAAACATCACAGGTACTGTAGGAGAGAATAGCTGTAAGTAACCCTTTTCAGAACAGAGCTGGCTCTACCAAACATAGACTGGTAGCTAGTGTGTGTGGGATTGTATATAGAGCTTATAAGGGGAAGCCAGTGTTTTGTAATAATCCACTTTGGTTGATGATTCACTCTGCCAGCACATGAAAGAGTTCTTAACACCTGATTATCACACTCTCTGTACATCACTGTGCATCTAATAACTGATGAGCGTAAATCACACCATAAATCAGGTTTGTATCACAAGTCCACTCTCTGCTTTTTTTCTTAGATGAGTAATAATCACAATCCCAGTTTGCTAAGTATAAACACGTAGCTGCACTGTACATGTGCTATTAACACTAACACACCACTCCATTATTGCATGTTTACTGTTCATTATAAAACTATGCTGTGTGTGTGTGTATGTGTGTGTGGGCAGGTATTACTATCAATGTGGGGACAGAATTTGAGAAAATGTCCCACAAAGACAGTAACTCCTGAAAAAACGACCTTGTGGAGACGTCCCCACTTTGTAAAACACCTTTTTAAGAACTAAATATGCCTTTAAAAAAAATAAAATAAAAGTGCCAAAATTTAAGTATGTTGTTGACTTTCATCCTGTGTGGAGTTTTATCTGACTGGAGTTAGAAATACTAAATAAAAATATAGTGATAGTAAATGAGAAGTCCCCAACAGTATAGAAATGCAAATGTGCGTGTGTGTTATTATCTGTAACTATCTTGAATACTTATCTGGGCTTTGCCTTGTTTTTCCAATCTTTTCTACCATGTTTTTCTAAAGTTTTACCATTATCAAATAAACTTTTTCCAGTAAGGGATTCCAGTTCTTTTTAAACAGTGGTGAGCATGTTTATACCAGTGTGGATGTTCTGAAATGTATCTAAACTAAATGATATTATTTGTGGAATGTGTGTAAAAGCCCAGTAATAGCAGAATAGCTATGCACTGTGTACTACAATGTAAAACAATGTGTGCCGGCTCTTTACAACCTTTTTTATTCTTATTATATGATCTCATACTTAATATAGATAGATAGATAGATAGATAGATAGATAGATAGATAGATAGATAGATAGATAGATAGATAGATAGATAGATAGATAGATACACACACTGTATCTATATATAACATTACATGTCGTTAAAACGTTAAAGGGAATAAAAAAAGAGCCAAGAAAACCCCAAAAGGCATGTCAATCCTTACCTGAATGTTTCTTCAATGCTGTTTTACAGTATATTTGATCACAGTAGGATGTTCCTACGAGGGGAGCTGCAGTAACATTCATTTCATTGCTGTCTGTCTCTGTTCCACTCCAGCAAGACAACCATGCCACCAGTTAATGTTTGTAAATATAATTCTCCTTTATTATGAATGGTATCTCCCCTCCTACAGATTATCTTTTAACCATAAATAGCAGCTGAGGTGAGGTTTACCTCCTCAATCAGTATGAAGAAATCCTCTCCTTAAAAGTTTCAAGGCAGTTTCCTCTGAATCCCAATCCAGCCGGCAAAACTGGCTTTCCCAGCCTTTGAAACGCCCCCAGGAGAAGCCAGAAAAGATCCCTGAAAAGTTTGAGAGCAGACTGTGGTAAATGCAAACTCCAGCCCAGCATGCAGTGCATGACAAACACACACACACACACACACACACACACACACACACACACACACACTCTCACTCACACTCTGCATAGTTCAAGCTCCAGTTCACTCAGACTGCTAATCTCTGTGTCTGACCTCACTCACATAGGACTAGCTCGCACATGCTGCTGAAAGCAGTCATCGATTTAATTGCTATTTTCCCAAAGGCAGTAGCAGCAGCCCACCAATGGTATTGCTGTTTGATAGCTTTTCAATATTCGTTCAAGTAATCCAATTATTCAAAAGAAGCAACTGATTTTAACCTTTATGGTGATTTTTTTTCTCTTATTTTTTCTTTATTGGTATAAACACCATTAGACTCCATTGTCTTGGTCCATCTCTGACTCTTCCACCTGTTCCTGCCTTTGTATCATTACCTCCCTGCTGCTTTCAGGTGCTTTTGAAGGCGCACATCCTGAATGCCAAAGAGACGAAGACATGTCTCTGGTATACTCCTATAAATAAGTGGCTGAAGCAATCCAAGGTGCTGTAAAATGTTCAGATAAGCCTTTTACCTCCCAATCTAAAATTGAGTGGTCTGGAATGTTTCGATAAAGTCAGAACTTTATCAGAATACTAAAGGTTTTAATGTTTTCAGATTGAGGCTTTCCTCGTTTCACAGAGCTCTGATCGTGTTCTTGTGTTTCCTCTCCCCTATCAAAGTAAACTGATGTCTCTAATTGTATCATGGGAAGTGACTATTTGTGCATTATCTAAACCCTGCTGTTTGATGTTTAATGCTGTTCAGCTCAGCAGTCAAAATAGGAAAAGAACTGGGCAAGTAGAGGAATTCAGTAACCTAAACAGACCCTTTCTTTGTTGGAGCTCAGAAAGAAAGATGGGAGGCGGGGGGTTCTAATTTTAAACATTTCCTTTCCTTCCTGTCTGTGAGACTATGTGAAGACATTGCGTTGATTATGTAGAAGCTATGGCCGAGAAAAGGAAGGCAAATGGACTGCTTGTTTATGGATAGAACAGAAAATACTGCATGCATTCCTTATCATGAGGAATCCTCCAAATCGTACTCGTTCCTGAAGGGTTTGCAGGTAGCGTTTAGAAAACAGCTAGAACTCCCCTGCAAAGGAATTCAAAATGTAAAGAAATATATCATGTGTTGTGTTACTAAACAAAACAAAAAAATGTGAAGACCAAAACAGAATAGGGTTATGTTTTTGCCATGGTTCAAATCACCATGATATTTAACAAGCCCACAGGTATTCTCAGCCCACTTCTTCCTTCTCAAGGGGGTCTTTGTTACACCTATTATTTCTTCTTAGAAGCTTCAGTTAAATCATCTAGAACCTCAATGGAATAAAGACCTAGACTGTAATGGCCCTCCAGGGTTCCATCATTCTAAGCTTTTCCAATTAGCAGCCTCTCGGACAGACTGAACCCTCCCTTCAGAATCCCATGGGCTGAGACCACCAGAACTCGTTTCACAGAGACATCCCTGTCTGCCCGTCCCATTGCAACCAGATAGACGAGACTGGGTGTCACTATTCCATTGCCAACCCACACTGGGACCTTCATCAAATACACTTTCTACTCATCAATTCAGTTGTTTTTTTACTAGTGTGTAAAAGAAAGAACAGGACCATTTTTTTATTGTTCCTCCGTTCAGCCCACTGAATAGTCATCATCAGCGTTTTATTTTCACAGCAGTTCATTCTTCACATGTCGCAGATGCTTGCACACACCTTTCCCCTGCACCTCCCTGGTGTCAGCAGGTTGTAAGTTTAGATGTTAGAGATTTAGACTTTAGAGGAGTCTGTTGTATCCCACACTTCTGTGAGCATGCTTTTTAGCAGATGGGGGCTTTGCTGTGAAATAATAAGATGTTCTAAAGACGCTGACCTTTACAGTGGGCCTTTGCTTTCTTTGCACTCACAGTTACTCCAAGCTCATCTGCTTCAATGCGCAATGTCTCTAATGCTGGTGCCTCCTCTATTATTTATATCCGCTGGGGCCAGCTGATGTAGTGGCATAATCAAATGCAAAGTACTTCTTGGACTTGGTTATATACTCTTATATAACTTCTTGGACTTATATATTATATACAACTGAGTGAGCTGTGGAGGTGGTCTATGCACATAGCAAGGGATAATAAGGGCATTGGTTACTCCGTACAGGGAGTCTTATTTTGAATGGTAGAACTTACGATGATTGGAAGATAGTTCTTCCAGTGTTTTATTATTAGTTTATCTTCTCAGAAACATGACATATTGTATTCATTGTAAGATCATGGACGTTTTCCAGGTGTTAGAGATTCAAGTACACCTTTTAAAGAAAAGTAGGGATACGGAAGCCACTGTCTTGGTCACGTTTCTTTCAGTAAACGTTAGCTTACCCGCTGGGGAAAGGTGTATCCTTGGAAACGAGTGTACAAAGAATATACCCACACAAAATAAATGTGGCTGGACATGTATTGCCTTTCTACAGCTGTAAGCTTGCAGACCAGTGCTGTAAGTCATATCAGGTCCTGAAACCCCATGGCCAATCCAGCCATTCGAGTGCTATTGCAGCTCTTATGGAATCAGCAACCCCAGGAGAGGTACTTGGGTACTGTTGCACTAGCAATAATAAAATGCAAAGAATGCAAAGACTGTCCTGTTTCTGACCCACTGACACTTTGACCCCGACTGAGCTCCTGAGCGTTGGTAAATACCTGTTTGTACTTTTTTTTTCCCCCCAGTGATATTCAATGGGGAGAATTTACAAGAGCAGGAAGGAGTGGCTAGAAAGCAACCAGTGTGAAATGAAATACTCAACATAGTTAACATAACGGATTGAACAGCAAGCCCATGTGCTAGCAGAAGAGAAACAGATGAAGAGACATTTCAAGCTGGGTTACCTTGCAAAGGGGAGCCCCACCCCCTATATCTGTGTGCTGTTTATTATGATTTATTGCATTATTATGGTTTGTTGTATTATATATGATGGCGAGAAGCCTGTAATGTTATTATTTGCTATGCAGATAATAGCGAGAGAGAGAGAGAGAGAGAGAGAGAGAGAGAGAGAGAGAGAGAGAGAGAGAGAGAGAGAGAGACTGGAAATACGATTGCTTGCTACAAACCCTGCTTGCCTACTCACCTTCCTGAAGGGTACTCGTTTTCATTTGTTTTGTGTTCTGTTATAATGTTTGTTTACTTTGGCTGGTGCCCTTTTGTTTTGTGTTTATTTAAAGTGTATTATTGTTTAATAAATAGAGAGTGTCGTAGCGTTTCATATTTACCCCGCAGTTGCCGTGTATGTTGCCATTGCTTCCTGGTCTGGCGTCACCCTCTGCAGCCAACCTGCCACGTACCTCAACCCAGCAGACCACCCATTCTAATCTGTGTGGAAACGCCTTAGTATTGGAATGGCCAATGTTTTAGCCAGCATTTTATCCTAATCTCTGGGAAAGGGCCAAGGTAAGGGCAGGGCAGTCATGCCTGGCTTATCAGTTTTAGGGCAGGAAACGCAGTGCAGGGAGATGGGTATGTTTCTAGAGCGATGATGCCTCAATCTGCAGCAAGGTGGTTGGATGGTTGAGAACATGCCATGTATACAGTATGCACAGTATCAGCGATGATCAACAAACAGGAAAAGAAACTGATAAACAGAATCCAAGCAAGGCGGCCTCAGTTCAGTCCACAGGCAGCTTCCGGCCAGAGAGGAAACGGCACATTTTTTAGGAATTCTAATTAAGAGAAGTGTTCTCAATGCAAGTCCCTGTAGGATCAGCAATGTGGGGTGTGTGTGTGTGTGTAACACAATTAAACTAAACAACTAAATCCCCCCAAATATTGTGGTTTCTGTAACTCTATTGGCAGTTTGTTTTGTCAACTTCAGTCCTGACACATCTCTAACAGCCTAGGTTTTTGTTTTAACAAGTTCCTTTTTTATTAGAAGGTGTGCTTTGTACTAAGCTGTTATAAGTTCTTGAGAACAATATATTGTACAGTAACTGTAGCAATATGCTTTTAAGAGAAAATGTAATTAAGAAAGTTTCTAATGATGACTTTACACCAGGAATGTTTCATTAAAAATGTTACTGTAATACACTGTTATTCCTTGTTAACAGCAAAGACTGTAACAATATAGATGCTGTGTGTGAGGATTCGTTGAAATGAAACAGATGTGACAGCTGGTGATGAGTGAATTCTCTCTTATTTTTTAAATCCTAAAAGGTTAAAGGCATTGTTAAAGCAGCAGTGCACTAGTCAACACCTCTGCCAGTCTGCACTCTCTTTATGAACATGTCCCACCGCACCTGAACAAGATGTGTTTTATTACAAGTTTATTTTGTGAGAAAAGTTCAGTAGAGTACAGTATGCTTAACAGCAGACTAGAGATCCCAGGGCCATTGCTTCAAAGGCAATCCAACAGCCTGAAGGCTTATCTCACTGCTTACTGAAATCTATTGATGTTTATCCTGCATTTTAGTTTGGCCTATTGGGTTTACCTTTATCTCGGTTTGTAGCAGCTGACTGGGGGAGTTTTTAGGTCAGCTTTACTATTAATGATCAGGACTGTTGTCTATATTATATACTGTCTGCACCACAACATCAGAAAGATTATGTTTTACACTTAGAAGACATCTCATTTGTTTATGCTTTGGAGGTGAGCGGGGTTTGGTTAGGCACAGGTATATTTTTCAAAGGCTGTATTTTATACTGTTTTTTGAAAGGAGAAAAGCACAGGGTTAATTTGTTCAAATTAGAAGCAAGTTACTACAGTAAGTGATGCTATTCAAGGGCTCATAAACACTCAATTTTCTCATAGATTAGATCTAGGCTTTGAAAATCGTCCCCAGTTCCTTTTCCTTGGTGTGTTATTGTATTTCAACAGCAATGCCTCGTAGCTCAAAATGATATCTGAATGGATTTTAAATGGTTCTTTAGTTTTTCAGTTCTGCGTTTTTGTTTTTTTTATATTTTCCTTCACTCCTCTCGGATGTATTTGTTACTGATTTGCAGCAGACAGCAAGGTGTGCCCAAGCCTCTATTCAAAATAAACCAGGCCCCTCTGTTTCCTTGTTCTCATGGAAACCCTCATGGTTTCCACGGTGACCATCAACTTAACCCGCACCCTGTTTGTTAAATACATCCAAGATCTATACAAATTAGCTTTCACTATTCAATGTAGCTTGTTTTACAAAAGCAATATGCATTTTAAATGCACAGCTAGGACCCAGGAAACAAAAACCTAGATTGGAACATATGGTATACGTTAATGTTGTTGGATCTTTTAATCATAACGGCCCCACTTCAATAGCAGCTAATGAATGTTAAGTGAAAAGTCATGGATCCCGCCTTGATAGAAGCACACAAGACGGTCCTGAGACATGGATTTTTAAATGCTACCAGCGGGGGAGAAGGTTGTGTGGATATAACTTCACATTAAACATCCAGCCCACTGCTAAAGGGTTCAGAGTCTGAGGTTATGCCTGCTGCTAGTTTTTTCTATCCCAGTTGGAGAGAAATTCTGTAAGACTGTGAATCACCCCCAACGCCGCTACAGTTTTGTGTTTCAGATCCAAGCTGGGAGATATAAAGTGGATTTTGCCTGGAATTTGATTGACTTAAATAAAGAAATCTGATTAATTACACTAAGCATCACAAAGGGTAGAAAGGTTTATATTAATCTAATTCCAATGTTTAAATAATACAGCCACTTCTGTATACAGCCATGGGCATTAATACTTTCCACATAGCTGTTGATACAGTACATTGGGTGCCGTTGTCACAAAAATCAGAATGACTGTATTTTCTAGACCCTTTTTTGTTTAACTGCTGTAGTGCTGTACTTTGAAAGGATTACAGTTTCTTTTAAATGTATATTTAATTATTGCAACTCAAGGGGGGATCGCATCTTAATTCCACATTGGGATTTCTGAGCTGCTGTGAGGCTTTGCAATTAATTTCCATAGAAACAGCAAAGAGAGCCTGTGTGACTCCACAGAGCGCTGTGGGACAGTGCCTGGGAAGTCTCTTAGTTACATTTCGAGTTGCTGTCTGTGGGAATCCACTCCCTGTTGTGATCGCTCATGCCATGTTTTTGTGTCGTTCAAAGAACACTCTATTGTTTAGCACCACAAGCATCACTTAAGAGAAGAAATATTTAAAGCCCAGACGCTCTGCTGTAAATCTATCATTTATTTAAGGGAGAATTTAAAAGAATCTGGGTTGAAAAGATGCTGATACAGATGCTCCTTCAGGTTTTTAGACTGTAAGAACACTGCAGTTAGAATGTATTGTTGGACATCTTTATGTGTGCAATTAACGATCTCAACGCCACAGGGCTCATACATTAACCTGTTTTTAATATTAATACATGATGCAATCTTTTAATTCTTCATACCGCTTTATCTGACTTCTTTTTGTGATTTTCGATAGCTGAAATAACATTAACATTCATACAATGTTTATTTCAGTCATTTTAATTCTAGTTTTGCTGTGGTCTTCCCTCAGTTTAAGTGCCAGTCCTACTGCTTCACTGGAAGAGTGGATGATTAATACTGCATACTGAATTAACGATGCGACAAGTAGTCTTGATTATTCTACTTTATCTTTCCTGGCTTTCTCATCCACTCAGGGGAACAATTTATTTCCCTCGGTTTTTAAATCTTATGTGCTTTAAATGTTGATTATAGAGCGCATTAAAACACATTCAGACTCCACTGAGGGTGCCGAAGGCCCAGTTTGGGAGTTACTACAAAGGCAAAGAAACATTTTCAGAGAATTAAAGCTTACTATATGTCGTTTCTTCCTAATTTTACACCATTACAATAGTTACTCTCAGAAAATGTACTTTGCTTCAGAATAGGGCTAGATCATTTTATTATTAATGTTGACACATGTGTTTTTCATGTAGGCTACACAGAATGATAAAGAGTTGATAACAGTATTATGTCTAGATTTGAAGGGTATCTCGTTTTACCTTGCAAGTGTCTCGGGTGTTCTTAAGAGCATTTGCATTCTTAAAGTTGCTAAATACTGTATTTATTATTCAATAAACACTGATCAATAAACTAAACTTGGAAGTTATCCAAGGACTGGAATTTTTGAGGTGGCACAATAGCATTTACAGTAGTAATAGACATAGATCGTTGTTTTACCTTAAAATTATCATGCATCACCAGATTAAGCCCATTCACACTGGAGTTATTATTGTAGGTGTGCTCTTTGAGATTGCCTTGGCCAACCAAAAAAACCTTACTGTACAAAAATATATTGGTTTATACTCTGGTGCATGTGTTTACAAAATCTCTCTCTCTCTCTCTCTCTCTCTCTCTCTCTCTCTCTCTCTCTCTCTCTCTCTCTCTCTCTCTCTATATATATATATATATATATATATATATATATATATATATATATATATATATATATATAAGGAATAGATAATATATGAATATATTATATATATTATATTTAGGATATCCATATATATATGAATTTCTTCAGAATCACCCACAGCTATTAAAGAAAGTCTTAGTGGGTGTCCAACTAATCTACTGCTTTAACCATAAATAGTATACAAGAATGGTAAAGCATGGTAACATTGATGCAAAGTACGGTTAATGCATATCATAAACGTGGTCACATTTTAGTTTATAGATCCAATCTAGGTGGTAGATTCAATGTTGTTATTATTTTTGCTATTAACACTCTTTTTTTTCTTATTTTTTGCTATAACATTTTATATGATTATATATATATATATATATATATATATATATATATATATATATATATATATATATATATATATATATATATATGTGTGTGTGTTACTGCAAGATTCATGTGAGATCTTGTAACAGAACTATAAACTAACGTGTTAAGACAAACAGTATGGATTGCCTCAGCGCATCAGTTTCAGAGTAGAGTTTAATTATGCCTCTAGTAAGTGCCCACTAAACGAGAAGGGGATTTTAGAATCTTTAAACTCATCATAAAGCTGCATTATTTTTTCATTTTTTCAGAACAAGGTAAACAAACCAAGACCACTGGCAGAGAGGTAGGTGCCTCTTCTAATGAGCTCCTGTTTCCTCAGGCAGTGTTCACTTGGCAGCACCCATCTCTGTAAGGAAAAATACAGTATAACTGGCAAGGCTGCCTTTGCCATGCTTTCCAGGTACTCTATGACTGCTGCCATATAAACTTGAGCTTCCCTATTCAAACAAACCTTTTGGAATGAACTTCAGGGATGCCTCCAGGCAATGACCCCAGTCCCTGGCCAACACTGACTGGAAGAGGATTGCTAGAGGATCCTGTACTGTTCTGTACAGACCCCACGCCCAGGCTTGTCCAAACTGTCACTGCCACAGGCAGAGGCGTTCTCCCTGGCTGCTAGTTCTGACCTCAGGGGATATGCTGGGTGCAATACCATTGGTAGGACAACATACCAAAAAAAAAAAAAAAAAATAACACGATTCAGTATTTCAATGTATCTGTACTTGTTCATACATTTAGTAACAATAGGTTAGCGTTAGTTACAGTTCCTTATTACGGTGCACTTACACGTAATCCCGCACGATGCTTTTTTTGTATTTTGTTTTTCTTTAGCATGTACAGGCTTGTGATTTGCAAATGACTATTTGCTTTTTATCTCCTCTCCATCCACACCTTGAGATTTCTTTTAACTTGGTTCTTGTGTTGAGGTGTTTTCTGGTCACTAATGTACAGGTAAGTGTAACGGTGGTCTTGTGACACCGTTATATTATACCATCTCTCTCATGTAGCAATTACAGTCTTGCAAATTGTTTTGTGATGGTTTTGAACCAGTTAGGCAGATTTTGTAGCAGCTTACTAACATATGAAGAAATATGTTTTGTTTTTGTTAATAGTTAATATATAGTAATTGGTTTATAAACGAATTTAAAAGATAGCTCATAATCTCTTTATATCCCGTTACCAAGTCGGAATGGATTTAAAGGCTGTAATGTTACTGCAGTAACATTTTGCAAATGATATTGCATGTTGTGCCATTTTTAATAGTTTATGATTATATTTAGTAAGCTAATTATTAACAGTTAATAAACTAAGAGTGTGCCTTGAAAAAAGCGTGAACCAAGTGTGTTCATAGTTTCTTTAACAACAATGTCCTGATTATCAAACTTTACTTAATCCATCGAGAACAGTGTGTTATAATCAAGCTTTACCAATAGGAGTCGATCATGTAGAGATGGGTCTAAGAAACATATAACGCACATCATATTGGCAATCCACTTGCTTTTTAAACTCATCAAGCACAGTAGCACACGTCAAACTGCAACACCCACGGATTTTAAAAATACCAGCAGTCGCTCGTGTTCATGTGAAGCTCACACCCACTCAGTAACGACAACAAAATTAGCATGAAAAGTACCTTTTTATTTGAAGTTTGTCAAGTTTTTATTTATTTATTTATTTTTGTGGTCACTTTAATTGGGGCTTTGAACTTTATTCTGAACGCAGGTGTATTGCAGAAGGCATTTCTTTCAGTTGACTGAACACCGGCTCGGTCTTCTAGAAAGTAAAAGACACTTCATGTATTATACATCGTTTCTCTTCCCGCAACCATCACACCCCCTGAAGCTGGAATGTTTTTTTTTTTTGTTTGTTTTTTTGGCAGCTGCATGTTCCATTTTAAAAGAAAATTAACTTTGAAAGTCCCAAGGATTTCTCGTTTTTTTTTTTTTTTTTTTTGTTTGTTTTTTTTTTCTCCAAAATAAAAGTGAAGATTTGAATAATTCAAACAAATGATTTGTTACAGAATAACAAAAAAAAAAAAAAAAAAAACGCACGTGCAGCATCCCGCTGCAGTGTGACCTATATTACAAAAGAAAAGTGATTTGTGCATACAGTATGTACACTTTAAGGGCGTTGTTAAGCAGCTCCCTCCGTCAGCGCGACGAGGGGAGATCGAGTTCTGCTGGTCCACAGTCGAGACTGGGGCTGACAGAGTCCCAGATTAAATCGGTTTGAGCTCAATGCTGATTAAAACAACCATGCCGGCTTTCAGATCACATTCCAGTCCCTGTGGCAGATGGAAACGTAGCAACTGATGTTAAAATAGCTGAAGGATCATATCGTGCATTTTGTGTCCAATTTCTAATTTAATCGTTCTAGCGTTTTGAAATCCGTGTTTCACAAGACTGGGGTCGGAAATCCATTTGATTATAAAGCTTTTGGTACACAAATCTCTCTACACTGAGTGAGTGGACTGACCTGCTTTTTAGGTGAATCAATAAATTATTAACACTGTGTGGGCTTTAGACAGTATAAAATCGAGTGATGAAACTTTATTTAAGGCTTTGTCTTGATTGGGGTGCCCAAATTCATTACCTGTGGATCTAGGAGGGTTATTTAGCATGCTAAAGTGTTAGCCTTTATCAGTACTTTGGTTTATGAAAACAGCCGGTGCCAATACCAGGCGATAGGTTTGCTTCACTGACACAGTAGTGGCAAGCCCAAAATGTGTGTCCCAATACACAGAAGAAGCAAGGGTGCTGGAACTAGTGGTGCTGGGTGTATTGCAGCACCCCCTGGCTTTACATGGCTGCCATTATATAAAGGGGTTTCAGTTTTATTCAATGGCTTTCAGCACCCCCACTTTAAAAATTGTTCCAGTGCCACTGGGAAGAAGCCTGCTCAAATAAAAATGGCTTGCCAGTAGTTTAATATTGAACTAATATTTATGGTGCAGTTTAAGACCAGTCACACCGCTGTACAGCACAGGCTCGCCTTGAAGCTCTGCCTGCTCTGTTTACTGGTTGACAGTGACTGCAGATCTATGAAAGCCTGCAGAACATAGCAAGCACTGGTGTGGGAGGGACTGTGATGACAGCCCTTAACTTCATACCTGCCCTGGTTTCTGAGATTCACAGCACAGCCTGAGGTGTTCTAAATGACTTTGTTGCTATGGGAACAATGCTTTTGACAATAGCACTGACACACACAGAACAGAGCACTGAAAGATTCTATTGTTTGGGTGGAAATAGGCTTCTCTTAACACATCAGTCTAGGCCTTGTCTTACACGTCACTTTCTGACAGACAGGAGCCCGAGATAAGCATCGAAGAACGTGTATTAAAACAGGACAGCATAACAGGTACAGGCTTCATTACTCTGTGTCTGTATAATTCGTAACCCCAACTGTAAATATCCATGTGCAGTGATTAGGGGCTTGAGTGGCTGTGACTGTTCACAGACACACCCATATAGACAGACTTGGGTTTGGTTATTTGTTCGTCCAAGTGCAATTTAAAAATCCAGTCTTTATCCCTTGTTCTCTGCAAAATAAAATAAAATAAAATGTTTAATGTCACGTTAATGTTACTGTTTTATAACCTAAATTGAATAAATTAATTAAATATACAGCATGGATTGCAAAAATAAAAGCAAAACAGTGCCATCAAATGGCAAGAAGGGGTTTGTTTTAACAGCGTTGATGCTGCCTTTTCATGTCAGTAGTTACAGAAGTATTTAACCACCAGAGGGGGATAAAACACACACAGACAAATATCAGTATGTGTACAGTTTATCACCAGGGCCATACAATGTATGCTTTGTACTGACTTGTAAAGAAAACTGTGATTCAGGTATCATGATGGACTATCTTGAAGGAGATGGTCAAAATCAATGTGTGAGGGCACTTCTGTACAAATTATTCAAACCAAACTTTTGTGTGACTTTTCTATAGTCTGTAGGTATATAACTAGCAATTATAAAGGCCTTCAGAGATTGTTTTAGTATTCTCTATTCTCACGTTTACCTGCGTTTTGCCATGCTTTTCTACACATACATTCAAATAAAAGTCAATCACGCCATAAATAAACCAATATGAAAGGGAAAAAATCTGTTGTTTCCCCCTTGCGACACGGGGGGGAATCCAGTGGCAGTAATCCCATTTCTCCTGGTACAGTAACAAGCTGTTGTTAAGCAAAGCCCCTACCTTGTACCAGTGTATCACCCAGTGCCAGTGCTGCACGTCAGTCCTTTGAAAGGGGACACAGTCTGGCCAGGTCAAACAATAACACTCCAGAAGCACTATCCATCTGCCTGTGTATGTACAATATAAAGGTCGGAATTCTCACTGCACTGTCGAAGCATCGCGCACTCTGGAGGAAAAGTGCAGGATGACATGCAAAGGAAAAATGTCTGACTGTTTGACCGTCAGAGGGTTGGTCAACAATGTCAAGGTTCAAGTAGAATTGAAAACAATGCAAAACAATAATGTTTGCGTGAATTATGAATCCCCCTGTATCTACAAATACTGGTTTGTGGTTTTACTGCTTCACAGCTGGAGGGAGCTACAGCTTCAGACTGCTTACACAGGCTGCTGACCCCCGAGTGGTCAGCGCAGTTCTATAGAGATTTTCCAAGATCTTTATTTTATTTTTTTCTTTCGATCTCGAGACACCCAGATTTGCCCATTTATTCATAGCAGTGTTTGCCAAGCTTCACAAGTTCATGGCGAAGCTTCAGTGCCCTTGTTCCTGAGAATCGCCCCCTCTGGTTTCTTTGGTCTAGCTTATGTTGTGTTGAGTGCCTCAGCTGCCTTGTAGCAGGTTGGAAGTAAAACGCTGTTTGTTCCCATGGCAGCCATAACCTTGCAGCTGTTATAGTGACAACCTACATCTGTTGCACATTCTCCCAGGACCATTGAGAACCAACATAGGCTATAGAACAAGACAGTCTAGCCTTTCTTAAATCACTAGATTACCACTCTGCTTTCTAATGATACAGTTGTAGTCACAGCTTAGAAAAAGTATATTTTGTTTATTTATAAGCATACACAATATACCTGCAATTTAATGTTTCAATAATCACTGAGGAAGGTGAAAAACTACAGTAATACTTTTTAAATATTTTGTATTTGAGTATAAAATAATGCCTGTGAGGGGTTAACCCATAAAGGAAATGTACATTATATATTAAATTCCAAGTGCTATGTTGTTGGTATAGTCCCCTGGAACAATAGTGGTTCTATTTAATCTTTGAAATATTGCTTATTGAGCCAACCCTTTGAAAGCATCTTAATCTTAAATAAAGTTAAAATTGTATGGGATTCTTTTTAAGTTCATGAAAGTGTTTTGTGGCTTTTTATCTTATGTGCTTAAGGGGAATTACTTTAAACCTCAGCTTTTGAGAAATGAAGATCAAACACAACAAAGAGTGGAGAGTGGAATTTAGCAACTAGGGGCTTAAAGCAGTGCCTCATTCATCCAGATTTCCACTGGAGAGAGCCTTTGCTTCCAGTGCTACCTTCCTGGAGCAGTGCAGCAGTGCTGATTTCAAATGCACACAGCACAACACCAGCAACAAAGCATAAACAGCGTTTTGCTATTTCCTTACCAACAAATGGGACAGGTCAAAGCATTACACAGCATTCTGGAATGGTAACACTGACCCAAAGACTGGCCGTAGGATAGCAGCTTGCAGTGCAAAGTGAACTTTAGCTGAAGGGGAAGGAAGAAATGATTTAAACCCAAACTTGGAGCAGCAGTAGCAACTCATTACAAATTAGGACATGGAAGCAATGGCATTTGAAGCCATTTACTTCTTTAATGATCATAATGCTTTCTCATTTTTGTCCACATTATAAAGATGTAACTGGGACTAATAAAGGAAGAGAGCACTGCAGAACACGTGGAGCAACTATGATATAATGTGCAGGCTTGCAGTTTCAGGAAAGGCTATAATACCAGGGGTGTTCATTATTATTCATAGCCTGGGGTTACTTGTCGTGTATAACAGAAGAAAAAAGAGCATGTTTTTTTTATGTATGCATGCACCTGCAAGAATGTGCGTGAAATCTGTGGAAATCATTAAGGACAGCAAAGGTCAGAATCACAAATAGCGAAGCATATTCTGTGTTCCTTTAGGATATCATGCGGATAGAGCTATAAACCTGACTGGCTTAACTCTTTCATTGTGCTAACAGCACCATTCCTTTTCAATAATTCCGCATGGCCATACGGGAACGCATTGTGAAGCAGTGGGATGCGCAGTATCTCTTTCACTTTATTCGTGGATCAGCTGGATGTGTTCCTGCATTTCTCTCTGCTCTGCATACTGCTGATAATCTAATCCCATGGGAAGACAATCTGAATATCTGTGGGGGATCGCTGGAGTAAGGCTTGTGATGTGTAAGCGGTGGCTGAAAGCAGACAAGCAATACAAGCCCTTGATGTGTACCATGGGGGAGAAGAAAATACAGAACGCATTGTGCTGTGATGCTGGACTGCTCAAGGTATTGTGTGAGCCAAGCTGCTGTGATGAGGGTAGAAGCTGAAGATGTAGCTTAAGCAAACAAGGTGGAACATGAAAGAAAACTCAAGCATTTGTACATTAAAAAAACACATTGTAAAAGTCATCTGTTACATCCCAGACAAGAACCAGGCAGCCACTGCACATGGAGCGATCCTATACAAATAGTATGGAGCTGTATGGCTCTAGGGATGCTGTGTGTGAAGATCTCAGCTTTGCTAGAGTACCTGCATCAGGTACAAATATCAACAGGGTGCACTAACAAAACAGCAGCTTTCCAGAACACAGAGAAGAAATGACTCAGCACATTCACCTATAGACAGATACCTCCGTAAATGTGATCTGAAGTTCATTGTGTATGTGTTTGAAATTAAGATCTTGCATTTTGAAGGAAAGCTTCCTTTGAGTTTCCTGGGGTTAATTGCATCATCAGTGTGTTTTGGGTTGAAATAGGAAAGGCAGGCAACTCTTAATGGTAAATGATGACCTGAGCACAATTGGAGAGTCACACAAAACACAGGATATCAGGATATGAAAGAGGCAAAAAATGAAATATTAAGACGTATCCCTTTAAAGCATTAGTGACAGTGCTTTTAAAGGGAACCAGTGTTCAGTATTATAAACATAAAATAAAGGGGTTTGCCCTTTTCTGGCTTGGGCAGTGTCTCCTCCTCTTAGCACACCTTCTCACACATAGTAGCCTCGCTCCCAAGCCTCCTACTAATCAGCATGTATTAATCTCAATCACCTACTGACCTTTGGAGGTTTCCCCATCAATCACAGTCTGCTGCAGCCCAGGCACCAGTCGTGTCTCATTAATCCCTTTGTATTTAGCTGTCTCTAATTGAATTACTTTTAATCAAATGATATCATGGCAACAATAGCCTTGTTCCCGTGTTTGTGACGGCAGTCCCTGGTGACAGCTAATTTGACATGTTCCCATCGTCAGAGTGATTGAATACTTTTCTTGTGATCAGTCTCAGGTGCTACATGCTTTCTCATTATCTATATTTATATATCCTGCAATTCATAATTAATATTTAATTCAATCTTCAAACCTGTGTGGAGAAGTTTTGTGTGTCTTCGAGCACCAGGTCAGAATCATCTGGAGCAGCGGAGAAGATCGGGGTTTGTTCCTTAATGCATCATAAATTCCACTCTCTACATTTTGCAAACTCTTAAATTTCATATGCAGACTCAACATGCTTGTGTGATTGCAGCCAGCTTATTTTAATCAGCTTTTTGCTGTGCTTCTCATCAGTCAGTAGATACATGCAACAGACTGTGTCTGGCCTAAACGCAGCAGATTTGGCGAGCAGGAACATCCCCTCAGCGAGCAAGCGTGAAGAACATTAAACCCAGGCTGTTTGTTTGTAGCACTTGGTTAGTCATCCTTTGCGGCCAGGATGGTACATTGGCAGACACTCTCCTTTCTTTACAGCTGTCTTTAAAATGAAAGCACCACTACAGTGTCGTACAGTTTGGAGCTTGCAGGAAGGATGTAATAATGTGCAAGGTAATGCTTTACCAACTATCAAATGTTAAACTCGGACTACAGCAGCGTCTTAAGAGTAAATTAAATTTATTTTGATAAAATGATTACAGCAGTTTATTTAATGATTGCTTTGTAAAAATCATAACAAGGTTTCATGAACGCCAGTCTATGAAAATCATGGAATGTGGAACCAGTAACTCAAAGTGACTATTCTTTATCATCCACAAACCAAAAAGCCAAATAATGTAATGTTTACCATTACATTTAACCCAATATGCCCATATCAGCCCTGAAACTATGAAGTCTGTGCACCTCCTAGCTGTGTGTGGCTTTAAAGAATTGGTAAAGATAAGAGGGATGCCACTCCAGGGAGTTTGTTGTAAGGAAACAAGCAACGTATTTGATGGCCAACAAAGTGCTGTGTTTTTAAAGTGCTACAGATCCATACACCTCCCTGGGGATTAGACAGAAGACAGCATTTGTATCTGAAATGATTGTTAGTCTCCACTAGACAGTTCAATGCACACACAGCTAGATAGACATTTTTAATAAACTGCAACAATGTTTGCAAGAAAGGCAAAATTGCAAGTGAACGGGATTTGTACCTTGCGGCTTTCTGTATATGGAACATAGGATGGAACAGTTGGTGCAACAGATTCTCCTCCAAAACATTATTTGACATTCACCAGGCTCACACTAAATGCACAGGATTACCACAAATCTGTTATTTTGGATGAGAGTCAGGTCATTATTACAGTCATTAAAAAGGCTTCTCCAGCCATCAGTAGTTCTACAGTGGTTTCTGGGGTATTGTATCCATATGGTGAACACATTGCAGATGGATTGTGCAGCTCATTTCAACCAAGCGGTCTCCCTCTGCATTTAAAGCGTACAGATAGATTGGTGTGTTGATCATTTGGATTACAGCTATGTGTGTTAACTTCAGCTCTTAAGATGTACTGCAGCGATTATGTCGAGATCCCGGTTGCCATGGCAGCAACAGCAACTGATCACTGATAAGTGCTGTGGCTTCCTTTTTGTCAGGTATCAGTGGTAACAAGTACGAAATGTACGACATGTTTTGCTAGGCCCAAAAACTGGCAAAATCAAATATATTCAGGCAAAGTAGGGTACAGAATGGTGAAGCAACTTGGCAAAATCTTTCTTAGTTTGACACATTGTAAGAAAGGGTGGCTTTGATTGAAATATGCAACAACAGAGGGCTCCTCAATTCCACTGATGTTATTACATTTTAATTGTCGGGCGTCTGCTGTACTAAGGCAGAAGAGCCTGCGGTGCTTTTCATATTAGCTAGAAAGGACATTGTGACTGAGTGAGGATTACTCACATGGAGAGTGGGAGAAACCTGCAGGTTACCGATGAGAATCAAGGCTGGTCCACTGAACGTGCAACACGCTGGAATTACACTGCTGGTTACTACTGGTCTTTGTTATCCTATTGCTTCCTAAGCAAGTATCCTTGCAGTAACTGGTTTCACTTTGCACAGACTCGCTTGAAAACCCTCAAACATCTTGCAACCTCCCTTTCAGAGGAACCTTCTACAAATAGGATCTGAATATAGAATACTGCATTTGCACACCACTACTGCGAAACAGAATATTCAAAAAACCACAAGGATTATGCAGCAGTTGATTTCAATATAATACAGGAATACAGAAGTGTGGTACTTGAACAGCCAGTGGACTTAGGTTTACCATTGAACCACAGGCAGCTACTGTTTTTAACCTCTTAATTAAATCAATAGGCTTGTAAAATGAATGGCTTAACAGCACTGTGCTGTAATAAGGCATGACCTTTTTAATTTAATAATGTCAAAAATCAATGCTGGAATAACTTACTGTAATTACACCCATTCTCTTTTTCTCATATGGAACCGGTTTGCTTTACACCGGGACATTAACTATAAAACCAAGGAGCGTGTCAAAAGAAATGATTAAGGGTTAGTGGAACATGCAAGGTCAGTGTTGCCAGGTGTCCAGCAAATAGATAATCAGCAAAAAGTCTTTTTTTTCTAATTATAGCACTGCTTGTGTTATTAAAACTAAAATACATAACTACTGGTAGTTAGTAATTCATGAAAACTAGCCTTAAAAAAAGTCAAGAAAAAAAAGACTGTTGAGCTGCATTTACTAGAAACAGATAAGAGAAAGAACATATGGGACTTGTAATCAATAACTATGAATCTTCAATGAGAACAAAATTAGGAGAGATACTGGCTCCCAGGGAGAAATGCTTCAAGGATAATCCCTTTTTACAACTGGTCCTCAGACACATCCCTGGCAGGCTATTACACATGAGTGGTAATTAAACAGCGTTCACATTTCAATTGTCCTCCAGCGAGCTGTCCTGCCCCACCTGCCACACCGACTCTTATTACTGGCCAGTCACACTTCACTGAATGCATAAGGAGAGTCAGACTGACAAATGGAATCATGAGGATTAGAATGTCCACTTTTCTAAAATCAGCGATATATAAACTGCCCATGTTAAAATTCCAGGCGTAAGGAAGAAAACATCCATGTGCTCAGGAGTAAAATGTGTGTGAATAAACCTGCATTTTATAATAACACATAGAAACTATTAGCAAAAAAGCTCCCATAAAAACACAATCAACATTAGAATCTGTGACACAGCATTCTTATTCTACTGTGCATTGTACTCTGAAATGATCACGGCTAGATTCCAGGTTTGTAGTGTTCAAGTTTTATTTCAATAGCTTATATAAATGCCCTTCTGACAACATTCTATCCAATACAAATACGTGAGCACAGACACACACAATAAAGAAATACAAGTGGAAAGAAATGTGTTCAGGTTGCTGTGTGTTTAACAGCAGGTGCAGTGTCCCTAATCAGCCTTAGGGTGCTACAAACAGTTTGGAATTCTACAGTGCCCTAATTAAGCACGCTAGCACAGCTTTTGCAGCTATTTAACTCAGGATCACAAGATATGCATCTACGTATAAATCCCAAAGAATGGAAAATACAAAAATCTTATTTCCCTGCACCTTTTTATTATGCATGTACTTATATTTTCAGTTGCTCGAGTGAGACTTGATTAAAGGGATACTGCACCCACTGCAATTAGGAATAACCATCCACAGAAGAAACACAGTATTTACAGCAATATATACAACTTGCAACACAAGAAATTCACTGCAGTGAACAAGCAGAACTGTGGCATCTTGCTACTAAGTAACTGCTAGCTGTGTAACACACATTAGGCAGTTTGGCAAGCAGCACAGTATGCATTCATGTAACTATAGTAAAAGCATTCTTTGAAAAAGGCACTTCAGTGCAAAAATATACTGTGACCACTGTGTCTTGTGAATGGGATGCTTAAAGTTTGCACTGTTTCATCACAGAATAGCTGCACCTGAGGAACACTGTTTTCAAGGCAGGCTAGATACTGTACAATCCATTCTGCAGCATAGGCTCTAGCTTAATTAGAAATTACATTCTGTAGCACAGCACGACTTCGGACTTTATCTATGCTACTGAAAGGCCTTTGGTGAACATGTAACAAGGAAACAATGCCAATGTCCAACAGGCAGAAATACCGGAACAGGGAAATGACTAGCCTGTCCTTGTTAAAAACTTGGAACAAACTTTGTTGGTAGGGTTTGCTAAACTTCTCAGTGAATGTAACAAAGGTTAAAAATATGAACTAGAATTGCACATGCTTTTACGCTAGATATATTGTAAAATGCATTTTATTTTATTTTTTTCTATGAAATGTGTATGACTGCATTCGAGTTTGCCTTAAAACATGCCTTAAAATAAGAACCTGGGTGCTTCAGGTAACGTATGGCATGTTATTTATCTTAAATTCATTGGCCATTTCGTGGAAATGTGTTCTAGGTTATGAACATCAGGTTATGGCTTTGCCATTACTATCAATGACAAAAATCAACACCCCCACCCCATATGTTATACAGCAATTCATGACTAGCACATTCAACCCTTTACATATCAAAAACAGACTGAGAAAGACAGTGAAAAGAAACCTGGGTATTAATAACAGACTACATGCTTCCCATCAACCTTGACGCAAGGATGCAATGTTTGCAGTTAAAGAATTTGAGTTGTGCCCTGGCAAGACCCATGTTGCTAGGAAACTGTTGCTAGAACAGACATTGATATACCTTCAAATGAATACCTTCTAGCAATTGTAAAGCCTTGTTTGAATTAAATGTGCATTCCATGACATGTCTGCTCCCAACACTACAGCACAGTCTGGAAGTCAGTTGGCCACTTTGTTCTGCTATTGTGGAAAAGACATTCACCACTGAACGACAGAGAACAACTATTTATATTACACACTCTGTACGTGTGGGTCAGTTACCAAGCTTGAGTTCAGTGTTGCTTTCAGTCAGCGAGAGGTCTCCACGTGTCACTGTTTCCAGATAACACTTCCTGAACACACTCAGTACTGCAATACAATTACATTCCTGCACGATGTGGCTCACCTTGACATCAGGAGAAAATTCACCAAGGAACCGCAACGCTTGACTAAAGAGCTTTCAAAAGACAGTTGTCAGATTGACTAAGATTTCTCTCTAGCAAAAAGTTCAACATATTACTTTACTAACTACAGGTCTACCACCTTCAGAACAGTAAAGTTGAACCCAAAAAAATGATGTTTAAAAACAAACCCCTTGGGATTGAAAGACCTGCAGAGGACAGATGACCAGAGTGGCTGCAAGCAAGGAAATCATAAAACCCATTTTAAACATTCAAAGGAAAGTTATCTAAGCTTCACAGGGCTTAATTCTTCCCAATGAGACACACACACACACTTAGAACAAACTAAATACCTTATTGGAGGTCTATATAAATACTGCCTCTTCAACTCTATTATAACCCAGCCGTGGTTGCCCTGGTGTGATGTATAAAAACACTTCCTAGCAAAACTATATACAATAAAAATACCATCAAGTGACATTTGCAAAAATATGGTTTATGCATTTCAGTGCAGGAGCATTTGGATCTTCCACTGTTCTGATCCATAAAACAGTTGCCACCATCCCTGCGTCACAGATTTCAGTTAAATAACCAACGTGCACAAATTACAGGCCGCAAACGTACTTATAAAATGTAAACAGCACCAGCTTTTTAAAAACACTTTTTGTAAACAATTCAAAACATGTCAACATTTATATAATAAAAAAAAGGAAAAATATTTTTTTAAGCCTTCAAAAAACAACATTTCAATGTCATCGAACCTTTTTAAAAATCCTGTACGCAAAAAACAGTGTCGTACGGCAACCTGTAAGTGTACAAGCGTTGTTGTGACTGCAAACACTGCATCTTAAATGCTAAACATCATAGTGCTAAATAAGGGAGAGTGTACTGAAGCTGGATATTATACAGGTAACATGTTCAGAAATGACTCTTCGATGCATTGTACTGTGGTTCAAGGTGCCTTCTAGAACAAGGCAGCGCTCCTGCCTTGGTATCAAATGCTTTTTAAATCTGCACTCTCTTGCTAAGGAACTGTGTGTTTTAAATAAGAATTTACTAATTAAAAACAATTACATTTGCAAAAAAATTCTCTGATTTAACAAAGATAAAATTAGCTATTGTCTGTTTAAAATACTAAAATGACAACTATTTAAAAACATTAAAAATATCTATATTCTCTCAATTTTTCAAAACAGAGGGCATGAACCCTGCATACTGAAAGCAGCTTCCATGAGGTCTGAGCAGCAAAGCAGCAGTCATCGAACCAACTCTGCACTGCTTGACCATTTTAAAAGAACATTTCTAAATCCCTTTGTAGTTTAAGTAACAAAGACTCCATCTTTCTGAATACAATCATGTAAAAAAAGTTTGCATCAAACTAATTCTAATGCTCCAAAGGATGGTTTTGTACAACACATGTGAAGTTATTGATCTGTAAAGTAAACCTGCTGCATGGTGTCTTTGGTGACATATGTGATGACATCATTGACAACATAAAAATGCAATACAACGCTGGAAGTTTTTTTTAAGCCATTTATAAAGGTTACAAATCTAGTGCAGTGTGTTTATTCCACCCAACAGGTCAAGTCATTTCATGTTCGCTTCGCCCTTTGCTGGGAGTCTCGCACTGTCCCAAACAGAGTTCTGGTTTTAAAGTGTCTGGGTTGTCAGAGTGAAAATGAGGCATTCCTTGGGTGACACCTATGGGTTTGCACTTCATTTGCAGGTGGGAAAAATCAGAGTAACGACTTGCAGAGGAAATCTTAGAGAAATAAGCCTCATTTTTTTCATCCAAAGGAGAAACAAGAGCAAGCATCTTCCCAGAGCTGTCTCTGGAAGTCCCCAGTGAGTTTGATCCAGTTTGAGGCCAGCACTCATCAGATTCTAAGGGGAGATGGGATGGTCTGGCCATCTGCCTGGAGCTCTGTATTGGATTACCAGCCCCAGTGTCACGAGTAACCCTTGAAGTCCGAGGCTGAAGCCCCCGATCAGGAGAACAACCCTCATCCTGCAAATCCAATCTATCCCTCTGGATTTCATGCTGTATGTCCCTTCCCTTTCCCAGAGAACTACAACTCTGGACCTGTCCTAATCTTTTTGCATCCATCAAAGGAAGGGCGAAATTGCACGAAGTCTCCTGTTGCCAGGGCCAATTAGGAATGTCAGCAACCTCCCTCCATTCTGAGCTGGCTGACCGTCCCCTCCTTTCGCAATCTGAGGGCCAATGGAGAGTGGAAGCCTTCCTGGAATCCCATTCAGACCTGGAGACTTGGGGAAGCTGAGGAATAACTTTTGACAGATACATGTCAGCCAGTTCGAATTCCAAGCTGTCAGTATCTAGTGATCTGCTCCTCCTGTTTAGAGACAATGGGGCCGGCATTGCTGGGATCATTTTACTGAAATTAAGATGCCGTGGAAGACTAGCAACCCCCCAGCTGTTGCTGAGAAAAGGATTTTGATCGTACAGTTCAAACATCCTCTCGTCGCATTCAGCAAAAGCATCTTTTTGCAAGTAGCTCTCATCGTATGCCTCATACGGCGACGACATGTCTTCATCTGTATCCATTTCAATCTGACGATCACACTCCCCTTCGTTTTCCATGTCCACCACATCGAACGTCACCATTGCTGGAAGGGCCTGCATATTGTGTGTAAAGGAAGAACCAGAATCAGAGCTGCCGATACTTTCAGAAAGGTTGTTTAAGAACGTGGTACTGTTAGTGAAGTCCATCAAGGCCTGGGAGAAGAAGACAGCCTGATCACACTCAAGGGCTTCATCAGTCTTCATTTTACCAGTATCAGTTTTTCCTCTCTTTTCAGGCTGGGTGCATCTTCCATTTCCCTGCAGTAATTCGTCAAGTGGAACTGGGTCTTTTGATCGGTGGGAGCTCTTTGTGCTGCATACAACATCCATGCCACCCAAATCAGGAAGTAGCTTTGCATTTGTTATTTGGTTAGTGTGGTGTGTCTGGTTATTTCTGTGCTTTCCTTTTGAGCCTTTTCTTATCCTAGTCTGTGAAACTACCTGCTCCTCTTTAAGGCAAGCTTGATATGTGTTACTGTTCATTTTAGAACTACAATCAACTCTTTTTTCTGCGTAAAATCTATCCTTGCTCAAGATGACTTGCTCTTTTGTTGAGGGCTTTTTAGTGCCTTTAACTTCCCACCCCATAAGCTTCTGCTCTATCTGACCTTGTCTAACCTCTTCCATAAGTCCAGCTTTGTTGGAAAAACCGGGACACAAACTCTTATCCACACCCATTCCTAAAAACTCCAAAGCATCTGGGGTGGGTGGCAGAGTCTCAAAGGAGGGTTCATCTGCAAGAGGGGGGCTCATCAGGCTATCGTCAGGCTCATAAAGCTCATAGAGCGCATCCCCACTGTAGCTGTCCCGTGGAAGCTTTTCCTTTTTACTTCGGCTGAGGCTATCACCCCCGTCTTCATCTGGACCCGGAGTGGTGGAATCATAATAACCCTCGTCACTGTTGGGTGCAGATTCGGGCTGGTCACTTTGTGGGGTCAGGAGGTCTCCGCTGGTATGACCGTTATCTGCAACAGCTCGGACAACACTGGGATTATTAGCAGCATCCACACGAGGACCAGGAAGGGCGGGTCCATCCGGAGATATCTGCAGGTCCATGTCATCGCCCAGGAGCATCTGCTGTTGACCAGGGGTAAAGCACACGTCAGCTGCAGCTTCATTTTCCCACAAACTTTGCAGATAATCCTCATCAACCTCGTCAGGGGTCGCCATTTCTTCCCCGCCTCCTTGGTAAGTGACATAGCAGGAGCTTCTTTTGCCCGCATTGCGACTTCTTTCAGCCAACACTGTGCTTTCAGCAATGCTGTCGTCATCTCGGTCCGCAATTATGTCTCCACATCCAGTGAGGGAATCAAAGCTCTTCAGAGAGGACACATCCCCAAATACTGAACTGATCTGCTCGGAAGAATGAACTGAAGGTGGATCGTTATCTAGGTAGTCTGGGTTTATATCGGGGGCACAGATGAACATCGATAGCATGCACAAACTGGCTCCATCTACTTTTGCATCTGCGGACTCCCCTTGCACAAGCTCTTCCAAGTCTTTCGGAACCTTATCTTTGTGTAATGCTTTATTACTATTCGCATCAGTTTCTACTAAACTTTCTTCTGAAAGATTTGCATCCTCACTACATTCAGGTGTATCTGTCGAATTGTCTTTCTCATTCAGTGTGTCTGCCACATTACTGTCAGACAAGCGATCCTGAAGTTCAGACTCCACCTTGCTGTCACTTGACTGACTTCTAGGCACTGCATCTGCAGGGATCTCTACAGAAAGTCCAGGCGTCTCAGCTTTTTCAGAATCTGCAGCTTTATTCTTTTTGTGGCGCCTGATGCTGCTGAACAAACCTTTTAGTCCCTTCTTTGGCCTGGGAAAGGACAAGGACTTGTCGGCACTTAGTTTCTGATCGTAACATTCAGAGCTTGCCGACAGAGGTGCGTCTGCTTTCTTATTCGTGTCAGTTATTGAGTACACACTTTGAGAACCTGACAGCTTCTTTACAGATGAGCATTTCTGGCCGTGGTATTCAAAGTCTCCCGCTGGCATGTCAGCGGTTCTTCTGCCGTCCTCCCAGCTCACCTCACTGATACAATCATGAGTCTTGCTCTTGCTGATCCCCTTTTTAGAGGACCCCTTCCCATGACCTTTGTTTCTTCCCCCAAAGAAGCTGGGTAAAGTGCAAATGCTCTTTCTCCCTCCAAACAGTTTAAAAGCTGTTTTCTTCAGCTTCCCAGGGGGCGGCAGTTCAGGAGTAGCATCACTGCGCTCAGATGTCTCGTCTGCCTCCGTCCCCTGGGCCTGGCACCCTCTGGCTGATTCTTCACAGCCATCGCACAAAGGCTTTGTTTCAACTGTCTGTTCTCTTCCGCTGCTGGTTTCCATGGCAATGTTTTCTACAGCCAGGTGCACTCAACTGTGAACATGGATGAAAACACTGCTGCCAGATTCACCTCTTGAAAATGCACCATAATGTTCCTAAAATAAAGAACAAATATCATTTTTATAAAGTTGCAACAACACACAATAAGCTTCCACACGCCCCTGCCACGACACAACACCACATTAAAAAGGTGTCAGTCATAAAATGTAGGTCTCCATTTGGTATATAATTACAATAGTGCCTATGCACAGCTAAAAGTTATAGCCATTGGCTCACCCAATTAAGCATTCATAGGTCCCTGTCAACTTCATTCACAGTACGTGACACTACATGAACGATTCCATCACATTTCATGTGGCTTTGAAAATACAGCCTTCACAGAAAAAGTAGTGTACACTCCAGAACTAAGAATGTGATATTTATTTTAATTCACTTCTGGCTCTCCCTAACTAACTATTCTTCTGTTTGAATAAGGTCAAACCTTTTTTTTTTTTTTCTTTAGGCAGTAGATGCATAGGGGGTGGCTAGAGAACGATGTGTCAAAACAATGTAGGAGGTGTGACTGACTGACACCTAATACAAAGAAGTTATATCATTAAAAGAGACTTCCTGCTAGTTCACCATTGTTTATTCAACAATTACCGCTTTGTAGAACAGCCATCATTTTTAAATCATCTCTTGCATAACAAAATCCATCTGGAAACATACCATTCACTCCTGGATGCTTGAAGTTCACTGTATTTCTCACATGACGGAAATGTTTGCCAAGGAACACAGTTTTATAAAAGGGCTATTCTATTTAGGAGCACTGAGAAAAGGTCTTGTGCAGTTTGTGCTTCTGTCTGCTCAATCTGTGCAAAATTATGTTATCACACCACAAAAACAAAGACTGTACTTCAGAACTACTGTTAAACATTGTTTATTTGCTGTATTTCATTTTTACTGCAGAAAATACAGTATGTTTTTTTGTTAGTTTTTTTTTTGTTTTTACAATGTTTTATGCTTCCGTGGATGGGATGACATCTGTGCAAAAAAGATGTACTGAAATCTTGACAAATCCATAACGGTTTCTTTTTTGCAGTTTATCATTACAATTTAAAGCAGGGTAGCAGCTAAGTGAATACATTGTTGCCCTTTAAATTAATGATTAACTATCTGTAAATGTTTAAAAACGTGCAATTCTGGGATTTCCGAGCTAGATTTCCATGGGCCTAGCATACTCTAAAACTAAATTCATACGAGACTGAAAAATTCAGTTTGCTATTTGTGTTAGCTGACATTCTTGTCCAAAATAATAAAACCAAGTTTCTATGGGGGGGGGGGGGGGGGGCGGGGGGGGGGGGGGGGGGCGGGGGGGGGGGGGGGGGGGGGGGGGGGGGGGGGGGGGGGGGTTGTTTTTTATGTATTTAACAGTTCCTATCCTTCTCTGTTTCTGAAAAGATCTCTCAAAAGACCATGACAAAAGTTAGGTTTATAGAAGGACACCCTGTTATGAATAAGGTGTTCTATACAAAGGTACATGTCTCCCAACCATTCCCTCTTTAGAACACACAATACCACACTATCAAAGCCACAGAATGGAGGTCTGAGTGCCTATTGTGTGACAGTGGTGTACACAGATGTATGGATACAGATGAAGATTTAGCTAAATGTAATCCACTAACCAGTACCTCAAACACAAACCCACAGCCCTATTCAAGACAGGCTATCCAATGTCAAGTAAACACGTCTGGAAATTGTTCAAATGTTGTCTGGTGCCAGGAGTCATACTACCTTTTAAAAAATGTTAAATTCTTGGCAGCAATTAAAGTCCCAAAGCATGTCAATACAACTCCCTGCTGCGTGTACACCGTCCTAGGAAGAAAGCAGGTTACCTGGAAACATTATCCCTAATCAACGGCATGGTTACAGCCCTGAAACTGTACTGTATATACTTTTTAATTGTGGCAGTGCAGTCTGTATTGTGTGCAGATGCTCAGTTTAACAATTACTGTAATAACTTGCGACTGCTAAAACTTGACGCGAACAAGCAATCTGTAAAACAAACTACATACTTCATTTAATTAACAAAGGTTGTGACAAAGAAGTGATGTCTCTTACAAACATAGCATAGCAGCCTATACTGTACTGTCAAACAGCAGTACAGATGGCTACTAAAATAACAATCTGGGTCTTTGATGTTTGAAGTAATTAAATAACTAGCAGCGATATAGTGCGATAATCTTACATGACTAACGGCAGACAGACAGCTGAACGGAAATGTTGTTAAGGTATTTAGTGTTCACTTGGCTTTGACAGTTTTTCACGGAGCTGCAGAAACAGACAGTGAAAACGACAACCGTAACAAAAAGCAACTTTAAAAGCCATGCCACTGCTGGCTGTTCATGTGCAACACAACAATATTCCGATTTGCACTTCGAAAGAGCGATTAAGGGAAATACCTGTCTGGCAAACCTAATAAACGTGCTACGCAAAAACAACACTGTCCTCTAGCTTGATAATGCTACGGTCGGCTTTACTGTAGTCATTTAAGAAAGCGCAGGAAATCAACTGCTGCGATGCGAGAAACCCCAACAATGCTGTAGCATAACTCCAAACACTGACCGTGCTATCTGCAAGGCATGGTTCCGGTGATTCCAAGAGATTCAAATACGAACCGGGACACAAAACACTCACTCTAAACCGGGGGCCTACCTACAAAAACGCGTTCCATTTTCACAGTGTATCTAAAAGAATAAAATAACAAAACAACTACAACAATACTACTACCACCACTTGTGCTTCACACTGCAAACCCCAGCTCAACCTCACACCAGTGCTAGTTACTGCACAAGTTACAGACCGTCAAAATATAATTATTTTGGAGTCCCAGTCATCACATTTTGTAAATGCATTAACAACGCAGCGTGCAGGGACAAGTATTCCCAAACATTCCCGTAAAATAGCTTGCTTGCTTTCTTTCTTTAGCTTTTTATTATTATTATTATTATTTTTTTTTTTTTGAAAATAAACAGTCGACTGACAAAGAAAGTCTTCCTACACTTCTGCTGCACTGCCTAGAAATGGGAAATTCGGTATTTATGTACACCACCTGCGCTGGAAACACGACTCACCTACACCGTAATTGCAGATGTTGCCTGTGTGTTTCGAGGGAGGGACGAGTGAACGATGTAAATCCAGCTTAATTTTGTCCAATTCCTCTCTCGCTCTCCTTCCTTCCCTCTGCGCAGAATCTCTGGCTGGGGGAGCTGCTCATTGGAACAATAAAGGCGGGACCGCCTTCGTGAGATCCGTGCCAATGGCATTACATTATCAGCTGGGAAGCGCTGCTACTTTGACCAATTGTAAAACGCAAGGGGCGGGATCAAATCGCCAGAGCCGCTACCTTCCGTTTAGTCACAGAATAGCATGAGGCTGTATATTGGCTGGTTTCACAGAATTTTGATTTATAGTGTGCTATTCAACGCTGTTTAGGTAAAGTAGTCCAAGATTGCTGCTAAATCAGAGGTTGTGAAACCAGCCGCATGTATACTGTGTTCTGGATGCACATGTTGTCCTCAGTGCTCCCAGTACTGCTTGCTATGTTATGTTCAGTATCCTGTGTGATTCAAACATGCACAATGTTGTGTTCTCCAGTTTAAATGAGTATTTGCACAGAGACTCGTCTTAGGTAAAGGTTTGCACAGTGTAGCTCCTATCTCTCCATGCAAAGTGTATATGCAACTTATATAGCATGCTGTACTAAATGTGCAATTAAAGATGCTGCTACTGTACTGTAATGAGTTGTATGTCAAACTATACAGTACACCTCTGCACAATAACTAACTTTCTGACAGCAGCACGTGTTTTGTGACTCTTACTTTTTTTAAAGAAAAATTGCTATTTACATTACCTCTCGTTTGTTTGAGTAACAAGCACAATGCAGGCTGTTTATTTTTAATGTATGCTAATATATATTTCCTGAAAGATTTTGGAGCAAACATCTACCTTCCCACACTCATAGAGAAAGCCTTGGAGGTCTTGCTAAAGAAAGTCCCAGTTTCCCACTCTCTCTCAGTCACTAGCAGTTTCAGGAACTGTCTGCAGTGGCATCTATGGATCTGGTGGCCACACACCATTTTAACTGGGTGCCATGATAACAATAACAATAATAAGTAAGTAAATAAATAAATATTGTTTATTTGTTCGAAATATTTCTACACGGTGTAGCTGGAGGGCATGCTAAATTCAACGAACACATCCGAATCTGAGTTCCATACTGTTATCACCACCACCCCTCCAAAAACAAAACAAAACAAAAATAAAATGTTGAAATATCAGATTTAAAAAACAAAACATTAAACAAATCATAGAATTACGATACTGTGGATTCGTTCACTTTACCATACACACAGGGGTATTAAATCTGTGTTATTAAAATACCAATAGTTTAATAAATAAAACACAATTTCCCAGTACTTAAAAATGACACATAAAATTATTGGCTAAGGTATGACTCACAGGGAGGGGTCGCCAATACCACTTCCTCCAGGCGCTTGATGCCTGTTAATCTAACATCTTTAACTGCTCTGTAATGGAATATTTGCTCAAACGATGTTTACACAGGATTGGTTTGATGTACAGTAATGCATTCATTTTACATACATGTTTTTCCCAGAAAGTATTTCTGTCACATGATCTATAGAAAAGAGGCAGTGACATCACTGTGAGTTCCACGCCACTCAGGTCATGTGGTTTAAGTAGTTCCTCAGAATTGGTGGGATGTCCAGTCGGTCAATGGAATGCATTTTGTTGGCCATTCTCAAGTAGCTTCGGATTGCTAGCCTGCACTGAGACATCAGGGTTTGTGGACAAGCTGAAGAGAAGATGGAGGTTAATTATTAATGTGATTTTGTTGTTTTGCTTTTTTTTACCTGGAGACAGGATATCTTGTAACTGTGTAATTTATTTATCTAGACTATGTGATAAATGTATCAGTTACATCTAAATGCTGTAAAACAAATACTTTTAATTGAAAGAAAAATTAAGCATTTAGCAGCACCTGTGTCTAAAATGCAGGCACCTTATCTAAATTGTGATGCTTTTTGTATTTATGTAAACATAAGAGATGACACCCAGTGATATCTGAGCTCAGGCTAACCTGGAATGTTTCAAATTGCTATGCAATGAAAGTCTTACTTCCACCCCTTGTGAGTATCATTCTGCATTGCAGACAAAAAAAGATTATTAAATATTCTGTCTATATACTTATGTATGTGTGTGTGTGTGTGTGTGTGTGTGTGTGTGTGTGTGTGTGTGTGTGTGTGTATTATGTATTATGTATTATCTGTAAATACCATGATCAAGTCTCACCTCTTTCCTTTAGCAAGACCTCCAAGGCTTGATTTTGCTTTGTGGTTTTCTCTATGATGAGTGTGGGAAGGAAGACGTTTGCTCCAAAATCTATCAGGAGCTGGATGTATTCCACCCCACAGCCGTGTCTCAGGCACATCTCCAACACTGTCTTGGGCTGTTTGATCCTGGCAAGGAGCTTCTCTTCAGTGCAGTTATAATTCGGATCCGCCCCATAGAGAAGAAGAATCTTAAAGCAATCCAGGTGTCTGTAAGCTGCAGAGAGGTAGAGAGGTCCACTGGAGACCGAAGAATGGGAAGCCCAGTGAGGAACCTTTGACCTAGCGTTAATCTCTGCACCAAACTGGAGCAGTTCTCTCAAGATGTTCACATCCCCTTCTCTTGCAGCGGTTAGCACTGGGGAGCAATTGTTGTAAATGCTGCCATTAGGGTTAGCTCCTGCCTTTAAGAGAGCATGAACGCAGTCTAGATGCTTCCCACTCACAGCAGTGAACAAGGGAGTCTGGGCCTTCACATCCAAACTGTCTACCTCAGCGTCATGGGCCAGAAGAACCTCCAGGCATCTCAGATGACCTCGAGAAGCGGCCAGGCGAAGAGGGGTGCCCGGGATACCCCAGCCGCTTCTGCTGTTGATGAATCTTCTGTACCTCTCCTGGGACAGGAGCTCAGCGAGAAGCTTGTCGTCATCGTTAGACACTGCCTGGCTGAGTTCACGTCTTTCACCATCGTCCTCCTCCTCCTCGTCTTCTTTTGGCTGGAACATGAAAATAACTTTGGGGGGGTAACTATTTGTAGAAATATTAGGCACTCTGAACCATTAATTAACAGTAACAATTAGGACTTCTTTCTTGAAAGGCTCCATAAAAGTGCAGTGTGTGTGTGTAGATGTTATTCATTTCAGTATAACCTTTTTTAAGATTTTTAACGAGTCTTACTCAACGACATAAGGTCTTTTCATACAGGAAAGACCATCATTATCTAGAACTAAATACCAAATTCGCCTTCCGCAATAATGTTAACATAGCGTTGCACCAACGGGCTCTGATGTTGCTGAAGTTAAAGCAATTATACAAACACATATTACTCTGCACACCAGAAGGGTTGGTACCGACAAACATGCCACGTCTGCCAGAGAAGCACAACAGCGACACCAGCATGCCAACCACAACACAGCTGCAGAAGGCCTGTATACTACGAATAGCTTGCTAGTTTACATTCAAAAAGAAGATTATTAAAGTATGTTTACAAACAAACAAAAAAAACAACACAACAAATTGTATATATATATATATTATAATATATATAGATATATATATATATATATATATATATATATATATATTCATTTGTAACCCATTTAAAATATATACAAATGTAACATTTCTAAACCAGGGCAGACAATAATATATTGACATTATGTCCACCCAAGCTAATTTACTAACAATGCTCTTTAATTTGTACAATGTTATTTTGTTTATAACATGAAACACTTTCTAGAAGAACTTAAAACCACATTAATCTTGATTTCGGTGTGAAATAATAACGCTCTCGTATAAATCTGTGACACTAGATATAATTTATATTTGACCAGCAATGGCGATATCGCCGATCGGTACAGTGCAGCTACATCTACAAAACATCCTGGAAAATCAACGCGTATATTATTAATACGTGCAGCAAAGCAACTCACCTACATTATAAACGCCAATGGTAGCCTGTGTTGAAAATAAAGGTATACATGAAAGAAGAAACAAAAGTTAAACCGCTTTCCTCCCGGGACGGTCTTCCTCCACACCCACACAACGCCAGCGACCTCGATTGACAATACAGTAATCCAGTGAGATTGGGAGTCGCTGGCATGTTAACCAATCAGCAGAGGAGGCGGGGTTATTACCGTCCCTGGTTGATCTGTACATAGGCACCACCAGCCCGGTATTTATCTTGAATAACTTTACTTCTGTCTTGACATGCAGATGTGACAATATTATTGTTTGGACACCTCTTCCCTTATACTCTGCAACTGGCTGTTATCGTCAAGGAAGATACATTGCAAGCGATAGCCGGTCATTCACAAAAGAATATTAATAAAATACAGTAAACTGAATCATTAACTTAAGTCTCCTGGTTTTCAAATACATTCTCCAACTTTTCACTGCTATTTGCTTCACAGAAAAATGTTTTCAAAATGTGATTACTGGTAAAAAATAAATTACAACAAGTGATCTGTAATTTAGCTGGTACATTTTATAATGTATTTGTGGTTTGTATTACTAAACTTTGAAGTCTTTCAATGTAATATACACTTTTAACTTGTTTAATAAAGTATTGAAACATTGAGTGCTTTTGTGCCATCCTGTCCTGGCAATAGCTGACATTTCTAAGAAGTCTTGATATGTAATTCACACATGCCATTGTTGTCAAGTTCAGAATTATTATTATTATTATTATTATTATTATTATTATTATTATTATTATTATTATTATTATTATTATTATTTATTTTTTAACATTTTATCCAGAAAAGTCTTATATCAGAAAAAAAAGGCCACAGATAAAGAAAAGTGTATGTTTAAATGTTTTATTAACATGATTAAAACTAATTAATTTATATTCAAGAGGTATTACAAAATAAATAAAGAGACTGGCCATTTTATCTTGTCAAGTTGTGTAAAAAGGTGACTAATTTCCAAGAAAATAAAAGCTTTCAAGACCGCAAAGGTCCTTTTGGCGGGTGACAGTGGATGAGAAGAGTTTAAAATATTATGCGTTAATAAAGTTCAGAGAATAAATAGATAAATCATCAAGCAGTATTAGATTGGCTCAGCATGGTAAAGCATACTATAGTGATACATCCTCTTTGACTATTATGTTTACATGAAATACTTACATACATATACACACATGCTGAGACATCACAATGTAAAATGAAGCCATTGGCCTTTAAGATATTCAGTCTCTTAGAGGTTTATAAAGAGCATCAGGCTGATGTATATGAAAGGCAACCCTCCTGCCTTGGCATTGTGCATTGAGGACAGACAGGACTTGCTGAAGTTGGTTAAATATCAAAAGGTGTTAATTAATAGCTAAGGCTGCATAACTCACAATTGACTTTTGCTTGCATTCCCCTGACGCTGCAGTGGGTGCACAGAGAATAAACCCAGCCATGAATCGAGCAAGACCAGTTGCGTTTAATGTAGATGATTTTATGTTTTATTTTGAACTGTGAAGATCTTATGGTTCAAGAGGACAACCAGATTCACAGGATCTGGACTCATTACCTAGTGCTTGCAAACCCAGCACCTCAAACACAGCAACTAAAAGAACCTGCTTGTGCAGGCACTTAGAGGTTAAATATTTGTTTAAAATGCATTACCCCCTTTACCCCTCAGGGGGCAGTGTTATACCTCTCAACGCCTCTGAAACCCCAGCACACTATATATCAGTTTATTTAAGCAGGTCTAGAGACCCTTGTGGTAATTTGGATGGTTCCTCAGACAATATGTAGCAAACACAGTGGTATTTAAAATCATGCTGACTGTAGAATTACAAATCAGTCCATTTTAAAACAGCTTGCCTTGCTTGCAGAGTGTAATTAAAACAGCAGTTAATCAGGGTCCAGAGGGAATGCATGTGCAGATTCTGCAACATTCTGTTGTTGAGGTTTCCATGGCGCAGCTCCACAGTAGGGACATCACTGTGAGTTCCACGCCACTCAGGTCATGTGGTTTAAGTAGTTCCTCAGTATTGGTGGGATGGCCACTTGGTCAATGGAATGCATTTTGTTGGCCATTCTCAAGTAGCTTCGGATTGCTAGCCTGCACTGAGACATCAGGGTTTTTGGACAAGCTGAAGAGATGTAAAGAGATTATTGTTAAATAATATACAAAGAGCAGCGTTATTTATTTATTTATTATTTTAGCACCTCAAATAAGAATGCTGGCAGTGAGCTACAAATATTAATCTCAGAATGGTGAACCTAACAAAGGTAATGTAAATGTTCAGCATATTAAAGGGACAAGAAAGTAGAGCAGCCCAAGACAAACACTACTTAAAACACGAGGTAAACATTATCTACCAGCAGCACGCTTATTGGACAAACATGACATAAAGGACAGAATAGTCTGCTTAAACAAAAATGGAAATGGGTTCCTGAAAATGAAACAAAGGCATTGTGAATAAAAAAAAGAGGTGTTCATGATTCCAGAGACATCACGTGGTGTGAGTGTGACCTTTCAACAAGACTACAAGGCCTTCTCCAATCAAGCTCAAAGCCAGTCGGAGAAAACTAAAACGTGAATACATTTCTATATTATAGCCCCATAATCACTGTGTAATGATTGTAATATACAGGTTCATTTAGAAGCAATGGAAAGCCAACTGTGACATTGATCTATTGAAACTTTGTTTGAGACACTGTGACATGTGAAACACTGTGAAATGTGACATGTTTTAAGCTTTACTACAGAATCCATGCCTACATGTTTGAAGTTATAGATGGTTTCTGAATAGCCTGGTATTCGTCATCTAATTTGTTAATACCATGATCAATTCTCACCTCTTTCTTTTAGCAGGAGTTCCACTGCTTCATTTTGCTTTGTGGTTTTTTCTATGATGAGTGTGGGAAGGTAGACGTTTGCTCCAACATCAATAAGGAGCTGGACGTATTCCACCCCACAGCCGTGTCTCAGGCACATCTCCAACACTGTCTTCGGCTGTTTAATCCTGGCAAGGAGCTTCTCATCGGTGCAGTTATAATTCGGATCCGCCCCATAGAGAAGAAGGATCTTAAAGCAATCAAGGTGTCCATAAACTGAAGAAAGATAGAGAGGTCCACTACAAGCACTAGCATTCGAAGCCCAGTGAGGAACCTTAGACCTTACGTTAACCTCTGCACCAAACTGGAGCAGTTCTCTCAAGATGTCCACATCCCCTTCTCTTGCAGCGGTTAACACTGGGGAGCAATTGTTGTAAATGCTGCCGTTAGGGTTAGCTCCTGCCTTTAAGAGAGCATGAACACAGTCTAGATGCTTCCCACTCACAGCAGTGAACAAGGGAGTCTGGGCCTTCACATCCAAACTGTCTACCTCAGCGTCATGGGCCAGAAGAACCTCCAGGCATCTCAGATGACCTCGAGAAGCGGCCAGGCGGAGAGGGGTGCCCGGGATACCCCAGCCGCTCCTGCTGTTGATGAACCTTCTATACCTCTCCTGGGACAGGAGCTCAGCGAGAAGCTTGTCGTCATCGTTAGACACTGCCTGGCTGAGTTCATGTCTTTCACCATTGTCCTCCTCCTCGTCCTTGGGCTGGAGCATTGAAAAGATCTTGGAGATGTCCACTAAACTCATGTTTATTGGCCTTCTCAGTACCATTATTTATTCTAACGAAGCGTAAGTACAGATCTGAAAGAACAGAATGGGCTATTAGTTGACACCTAGACACTTTTTTTTTTTTTTTAATGGAAGCAAAAAGTTTGTTTTCAAATTGTATTCTACTTATATGTATATTTGTTAACACTCTTTCTTTTCTTCAGTACACACGGTTCTTTGACGTACATCGCAATGTATATTGATCATTTTCATTAGTATTTGGAGAGAAAAAAACATAATAATCCAACATTCAAAATAACACCATTTGATGTTAAAAAGCATCGCTCATGTAATAAAATGTATTAATATTACCATTGTAATGCCAACGAAGTCCATATATCCCTAGAAAAAGTCAGAACAGAACAGTGACTAGGCTGTTAAATAGCAATCACAATAAGAATAAACCCCAAGACATGCCTTACCCCGTGCGCAAGCAGCATCCAGTGACACTGACGACTTAACACAGGGATTGTGATGAACATGATGTCTTATCCATGGCCACTTGCTTGATTACAAATTAAAAACCTAAAAGCACGTTTCCAGTAGTAAACTTTCAAGCAGACTGAAGCAAGTGTATCTCAGAACGACATACCTCAGTAACACAGAATAGCCTGGTCATCAAGGGAGAGTATTTTTAGACTGAAAATGGATGCCTCTAAACTTCCATTCTTGGAGAGCTCTGGTAGGGAGTTTAAATATAGATAGCTGATAGACAGGTGCTACTGCTGTTTTGGTTCCTGACAGCAAGCCTTAGCACAGGCTTGTGGATACCAGTTTCTAAATCTTTATACTTGCATGAAGCAAATGTTATAGGTTATTATCATTTAACTTATAACTTCAAAGGCAACTCATTGATTTGTTTTTATTGCAAATTGTTAAAAAATCAACACATTTTTCCTGTTGATTTCTGGATGATTGTCAGTAGCTACATATTGGAATATATACTATATAAACCACTCCAAACAATTGACGGATACATCCTTTATTGAAATTATGGCTAACAGCCCGCTATTTTTTAATAAATGTAAAAAATAAAAATAAAAATACAGTACACAAATTCACATTCTGAAACCAAGCTCTTCAAAAGGTCAAATTCAACTTCATTTTCTGTGTGACTGCACTATGACACGGTTCCAAAAAACACAGTAAATGACCTGGAAACCAGTGCTCTGTTGAAAAAGTATTAGGAATTGGAATGATGCTGTGACACTACAGGGGTAAGGAATTCTTGCAGTCTGCAATCTCACAAAAGCTGTCAGCTGCCACGCTGAGTAGTCAGGATTGTATATATGAAATTAGACAGAATCTCTGTAGACATCAGCCATCTACATGTGCTTAATGAAAAACCAGAGAGGACTGTGTTGTACTGTACATGTGAAAACAACAGGGTCATGTTCTACTCTGAAGAAACCCTTCATTCTGTAGAGCATGAGTAATTTATTAAAAAAAAAAAAAAAAAAAAAAAGTACTTAGTTTTATTATTATTTATTAAAGCTGAATATTCAAAACATGTATACAGCTGTTTAAAAGATCAATATCCTACAACGCACAGCAAAGCATGCAGGTAATAAAAGTTATTTTTATGATGTCATGTAGTGTGTTTTAGGACATATGGCCCCCCTTCTCAGTTATATTTGACAAATATTGCTTGCAAAATGAATTTCCTGTTAACTCTATTGCTCTTTTAATTTGGCAAGACTAGGCCCATGACAGATGACAATGCAAGATATAGTATCTGATGTGTAACCCCTTGACTTTCAGTGGGGGCTACCATCAACCCCAGACTTCCTGTGTTGAAAGGATAGCGTATTACTAATCCACCACCTGCTGCAACATGCTTTTTTTTATCAGGGTTTTCTTTTTGGCAATATGGGATTGTGGTAGCACCGAAATAAGCGTGCCATTTCTTATATTATATGAATTCCCAGCATTCCAAATAGTCTTCCAGCGCCTGTAATGTCTTGCCCTCAAAGGCAGCTAAATCATTTTTCAATAACTAGCTATGCATTGTAGTTCTGACCGGAAGAAAGTTACCAGCTTTCAAAACTGGTGCTTTCACCTGATAAAATGTGTCCATTAGAAAGCCGAGTCAGTCATCACTACGCTACTTGTTAATGACGATTTTCCTACTGGGTCAACAGCCTAGTGTGAGGAAAAAGAAAATAAAACACATACAAAACACTGTAAAATATGATGTTACATATTTATTACATTTATCTTTAGAAAACATGAAATTCCACTGCTTTCAAAATTTTACAGAATCACAAGAAGAATAAAATTGAAATCATATTGTGCTTTTTTTTTAAAATGGCACACAATGCAAAAACAGTGCAATATGCAGGAAATGTGTTCTTAAAATAACAAGAACAATGTAAAGAATGATATTAATAAAATGTTAATGTTTTCCCTTTCGTTTTTCACATGGAGCAGTGGATTCGGCACGTGTAAAAATGTCCCTATCATGCGAGGTTGACATCACAGAGCAGTTAAAACTCTGTTATACAAAGAGCACACTACTGATCCCTCCCCTTCCAGCACTGTGCTCTTGTACTGCACCAACCGTATCTAAATACATGGGTACAGTAGTTTAACTGAAGACAATACAAACTGCTGCAGTGCAAATACAGTTTTGAAAATGTACACAGATTTTTTTTATTGAACAACATTCACATAGGAATTCATTTTTGGTTTCCTGCTGTCATTCTGCAGAAAGCTGCAGTGTCCCTTTTCACTCTCATTTAACCACGATTGGAACGATCAGCTGTGTTTTACACCCTTTAGCATATGTTTGCTTTTACAGGTGTTCAGAATAGTCTAGTCAATTAGTTTCACCAAGATTAGTTCATTCTAGTACTAAAAATGTAAAAGATTTACAGTAAATGATTTCCCCTCCCTTGAGCCTATAATGCTAAGCCATAAGCCTTCAGTAAATCTCATCACTGGTTAGACTCAAATCTATTTGGATAACCTTTTAGGACAGAAAAGTCTGCAGTTACTCTTTCCTTTCAAGTAGTAACAAATATAGTAAACTAAACACACAGCGAGAAAGAACTTAAACAATCACTCTGCCCTGCCCTTATCATACTATAGCTTGTATTTAACAGGCACTGCTTTACAAGTGGAAGACAGCAAAGTGCACAAATTCATTCATGATAAAACTTGATTTTTTAAAATCTTACTTATATCTCTTCTTGGCACAATCACATAAAACACAGATGTGCATGTACTAATTTAACACTGGTTCAGGAAATGTAAAAGGAGTTCTTTGCTCTTCTGTTTTGCTTCTCGGGATATATATAACGTCATCCACACATCATATATTATTAATAGCGTACAGGAATAAAAAAAGAGCGCTCCAATTCAAGATATAATAAAAAATAGAAGACTTTTTTTTTCTGTGATACACACAGAAGTATATACTAGTTAACACTGTATATGTGCAATTCCCTTTATCAATCCAATTCTGAAACAAAACAATGGGGCATTACCATTTTACTTTAAAAACTTGGCATACGATTTTAGAAGCTTGTTTAAATGTCTTGAATTATATACATATATATACGAAGTAGCTTATACATAAGAAAGATTTTTTTTTTTTCCCAGAAAGAATAGACACGTAAAAATTAAGAAATTGTGTTAATTATACTCTTTAACAAACATCCTTTGTGCAATGCAAATTTCTTTGCTAAATAATACTTAAAAAAAAACCTTTTAAAAAGAATAAACAATTATAATATATATTTTTTATTATTATTTTCTTTTTTTTGTTTTTAACAATACCAGAACAGAAAAACTATTTTATATAATTTTTTTCCCTTTTTACAGTGTATCTCAGAACAGAAACTTCAAAACTATATCCAAAAATCTACGATGCCACGTTAAAACTAATTTTGGCAGCACAAGATTTCCTATTGCAATAAACCAGCAGCGCGTGAGCATCGAGCTACTGGAGACAGCATAACCAGCAGCTTAGAAATTCAATTTCTCTGTTTGTGGACTACATGGACCTCACATTAAAGCAGCAATACCCAAGGCCGAATGCTTCAGTTTCTGAAGGCGTTAATGTTGTTTATCTATTGTATTTTTTTTTCAACTGAAATGGAGCAAAAATGGCTAACCATAGAGAGACACAAACTTAAGTCAGGAAGTCTGGATACAAAGATGGTAGAGGTATACGTCATATCTCCCCTTGTAAAGTTTGTGATGACGCTTGCTTTCTTTACAAGCATGTGAGCTATATAATAGAAAATAAAAAAGAATCACATTAATAAGAAAGCATTAAAATTACACTTTGGCATTACCCATAGGATACAGGCATCTAAACGAGATTCAGTCTTCAAAACGAAAATGCGGCATTGCATAGAACAGCAGATAGACTATCCTAATTATCTCCACATCAGTTAAATACTGTTACTACACAGTAAGCTAGTTAGTCACTGAAACATTTTGATTAAACTTTTTGGCTACACTGTAACAGCAATGCTAATTTGGCAGTTCCAAAATATAACACAATTTGTTATATGAAAAAAATAATAAGAATTGGTCCCTCGCTATATCTGGAATGTATTCCCTTTAGTAATATTAAACATATTTTGTGCTACCGGAAAATGTTTTCTTGCAAGTGTTTTTTTCACTAGTCGTTTACACTACTATAAGAAGCTGGAAATAGCTGAAGCTTTGTGGATTTCTCTGGTATTCAATCATTACATTTTTTTTTAAATGGAAGCAGACCAGCTTTAACACCGTCATACCGTATTTGAACCACCTTTGTATTTGTAGCACCTTTACATCGCGACTCTTAGACCACTGCATATGAATGTAGTGTTTCATGTTTTCTGAACGTTGCTAAGGTCAATTCTAACCTCTAAATTTGGATGTTCACCCAAGCAAGTCATTAAGGAGTAGTTCACAACGGCACTGTACTTTTGTTAAGACAGTAAAATGCAACAGATAATTAATACTGGATGAAAATCTCCACGTGTAAATAGCTACTGGGTTCCCACCTGCTCTTTGTATCTGCTGACAAAGGAAACCCCCAGTGTTAGGTAAGGCTGCCAGGGTTACCCATCAGCAGCAGTACTGGAAACCACAGAGATTCCCTCTGCTTGTGCGATGGACTTGGCAACGATGGGAACTGGAGTCTCGCCATTGCTGAATGAAATATGAGCTTCTATTTTTGACTGTTCTCTGGACCTAACAGAAGAAAGTTCCTCTTTCATTCCTGCTGCGCCATTGGTTAGAGAAACTTCCGTCTCCCCTGCACAGTCCTGAGGGATATTGGGAGTGGAGAGGGAAAGGGAGTTCTGGGCATCCGAGAGATTGTTGGCTTCCTTTTTCAGGGCTCCACAACCACCTCCTATCTTCTGCAAAAACAAAAACGCAAAAAATACATTTAATGGCACCCTTTAATACAACAGACAAACAGAATTGCAAAATATACTGCTTTATCATTTACATAATCCCTTTGTAAACAAAAATACACAAAATAGAAAAAAAAACTACCAAAACAATGTTGGCATCAGCCAATTCAATTACAGTTCAATACAATTCAGTCTACTGAAGAGTGCCCCATTCCACTTTCAAAACTGTATTATGTCCTAAACGGTAAATGATCAAAGTACACTGTCACGCTGTCAATGTCCATGTAAGACCTTTGTGGTCAGCTGCCAATCTCCTGAACTGTTGTTCTTTCCTTTTACTTACATTCTGAAGTTCAATGACTTTCCCTTCCCCGTCGGATTTTTGACTGATCAAGGCAAGCGTGTGATCCAGAATCGACTGCTTTGGATGCATCCCTTTGTCAAAACGGTTATACATTGCACACCAGAACCTGAAGAGAAAAAAACACCACCACAAACAGTCACATTATCAATAGCGTCTTTTCTGAAAGACAATACAAATGTCATACATCTGAGAATTTCTGATTCTCTACAGCCAGCGTTGGCAAAAGCATTCCCATATGTACTGAAGTAATAAAAACACACTTTTTTTAAATTTGAAACCTACTTGAAGTTGAAAGGCAGCGTGTTGGGCTGCAGCACGCCGAATGCAGACCAGCCTCTGTACACTGGGTTCAGGTATTGCATCTTCTTCTCCAGGAGAAAGGGCCACACTGAATAGGTTCTTTCATAGAGTCTGTGAGAAGCATTAGAAACAGTTACAGTTCACTTCAAAACACATGAAGGTCATGCCTCAAAGCTAACTTTAACTGTAGTGTTGTGGTTAGTTACTTATAAATAATTGGCTAGAGACTACAAATGCCGTTCCATCATCTCAAAACAGGATAACATTTCTATAATAATACATTTTAATAATATTTTTTTTTTTATATAGCGCCTTTCATAGTGGACCACCATCATAAAGAGCTTTACAAGACAGGAGACTAGGGTGTGTGAACTATGCATCAGCTGCAGCCACTTACAACAACGTCTCACCCGAAAGACGGGTGCATCAGATGGAATGACATTCAGTGATACAGTCTAGTTATGTACTACTGTAGGTTTATTTCAGTGCTGCCTTCTCCCCCTCTCTCTATATTTTGTATATACCACACCTTCATTACTAGTCTTCTGAAAACAGTTGAAAGAGATTTGCTCACTTTAAATCCTCCCTTTCTTTCTGGCAGTTCCCAATAAAGTTCCCAAACTGGCAAGAGTATACATGATCGTGGACTTCCAGCAGGAATCTGTCATTAAACTGGAACGCACATGGGAACTGCTCCATCAGCTGCCAAAGGCACTCAACGAACTGGGTGAACACAGGAGACACCTCTTTGGGGTCCCCTTCTAACTGCCCACACCTGGAAAACACAAGGGAACATGTTGCTGCCATACACATCATGTTTGGAGACAGAGGAGTTTGTAAATGTCCATCATTCTGTGCAGCCAATGAAATCACAACTGTTTTGGTCATTGTATTATACATAATTAGTCCTGCCTAGAAACAGCCAATTACTTGATCAGTGTCTATTACAAAAAATAAAATACACAAAATAGAACGTGTTGAAGTTACAAGCGACAGCATTTTTACAGATATCCAAAACTATACTGGTAACAGTTTCCCATTTAATACCCTGACTTAAGGCCAAATTCTCTAAGCTATTTACTCTAAATTGTCACAAAAAGATTTTGGAAGGAAGAGCTATCTTATAAATCGTAATATCATAGAATGATAAATGATGATTAATGATGCGGTCTGGAAATAAGCAAAAAATTCAGGTCCTGATTCCAAAAAGCAATAGCACCTAAGCTGATCAAAAAGATATCATACTCTTTCCTGAAAGATACATGAACTTGTTTTATAAATCAAATTTTCAAATAGATCGTGGGACCTGATTTGTGACCATATGATGGAGGATGCTGTACAAAAGGAACAACAGTTATTAGTAACAGAAAGATTAAATGTTAATACCTTTGTGTAAATTTATGACCCATAGATATCCATTCTTTTTCTATTAAAACCTTGGTGAAAAAAAGAAGGAAATTAGTATTATTAAAAGGTCAAACATTCATTCAAGCACATACTTTTTACAGAACCATTTTTTGGCTTCAGGCATCAAAACCCTGCACTGCAACACCAAAATATCTTTACAAAGCATGTCAGTCCTAATTCTGTAAAGCATGGCCTGCATCACCCCTAATATGTTGAGCAATTAATTTCGGTGATGTTACATTAAAAACAAAAACCGCTTTCTTTTGCTATCCCAAAACAGTGTGAAAGTGTTAAGCACTGAGACTTTTTAAATTGCAAGTGATCGCTCTCATAAAGCATACTTATGGTGCGCCAAACCCCAGTTCCTACCATGAAGCCTTTGATTGTCCTGTAGTATGGATCCAGGAGGAGACTGGCCAGGGAGCAGACTTGGGCAGTGCGATCCCAGCCGTCAGAACAGTGCACCAAAACACTGGCTTTTTCTTCCGCAACTGCCTGACATGGACAAGAAAATCAAAACTGGACAAAAGAATAAAACAAATCTACTGTGTACAGCAGACTGGACTCATTTACCCAACTGCTGTTTAAATGTTCATTAGAACCTAACAAAGTATTTGCAGCATTTTAATGGGTTTTCAATCTGGGGCTGCATGCCACCCAGTTGCAATATGTTTTGTTTTTATAATAATATTTTTATATAGTGCCTTTCATAGTGGATCACCATCACAAAGCGCTTTAGAGGTAGGTTGTAAATTGTGCATTATATGCCACCGACTGACTCACTGCGTGGCCCTGAGCAATTCACCTAACCTCTTTGTGCTCCATTCTGCGGATGAGATGTTAAATCAATGTCCTTTTGTAAGTAAATCTGCATATAATGCAGTTCACAGCCTACCTCTGTAAAGCACTTTGAGATGTTGGTCCACTGAAGAAAACAACTAATATCATATCTGTTACAATCTTTTGGCACAGTAGTTATAGATTTTGAATATATACCAATATGCTATTCTTTACAAACATTTACCATTAACCCTTTCACACTGGTGAATACCTTTGCTAGGAAAACGCCAGCGTCCATCACAGCTTTAATATGACGCAGCCAGCCAGAATTCTCCAGGCCTGTCAAGAAGTCGCTCATTGAGGGAGATTTCATTTCACACACTGTTAAGAAAGAACATACTGTGTTTAGATGTACAATGAAAGAAGAAAAGCAAGTGCAAGGACAAAAAGCCTTGTCATTACCTTCCATCAGCTTTTGAAGGCTGTTCCTCATCACATGTATATTTTCAATACCGACGAACTGGAAATGAATGTTGGAGTAATTGTCTTCATTCTCGTATCCCTTTCCAGCAGCTCTGTTGGCCATTGCGTTTAACTGTTAAGGATCAAAATTGTGCCGTGTCACGCACCCGATAACCACTCAATGCATTCACAATCAATTAATAATGCAAAATTAAAACGAGACCACGCCTGCCAACATTTAGCACAAAACTAAGCACATGGAAGGTGTAAAATATTTGTTGTCACATTAAGTCTTCTTGTCCTGATAATCAGTACCTTTGGCCTTGTGTCTACCACATACATGAAGGGACTCCCTGGGTTTGCATTGCTGATAGCCTGCAGCATCTGCTCATCCTCCACACAGCGAGCAGTGAAACCAGACAGCGGCTGACTACAGCGACAGATTGCAGCCTAGAGGACAAAACATAAGGTATGCACATACTTATCTAGCATCTATTGTTTTGGATTTTTTCCTACCACTTTCTTTTTGTAATTACAGTAAACTTTCACATCCACACCCAAATGGTTAACCATGGAATCGTAATAAAAGGAATGTCGACAGCAGCTGTTGAAGACAAAGTTCAATTTTATAATTCTAGTGTGTAAAACATTTACAGCTGTCTCTGCTTTTCATTCAACGGGTGAGTTCTGCCAGGGACAATTAGGTCCTTACATCCATCAACAACAAAAAACATGCAAAGAAAAATGTTCGTTCCGTTTACCCGGCAGCACACTGAACTAAAGAATTTAAACACTGCTTCAAATGCATTTCTAAAACAAAAGACTTTAAACCAAAGAAATCACAAAATTACATTATTCTCCTTGTAAAAGTAGGACAGCACAGGAAACCGCCCTCTGCTCCTAAACTTTGAACTCCCCACTATTGTAGTCTGGCTTGCGTTTTTGGGAACTGCGAGCTCAGAAGGATAGGTACTGCAAATCTGAAAGAGAGAAAGAACACACCTGTTTAACACACACTTCAAACCCCAGTTTCCATTGAAATAGGGTTAGACTGTTATTCCATCCAGCAACTCCCTAAACCTTCACCTTGTGGTCATGAGAAGACAGACCAAGAGAGATATTGTTTCCATGAGCAAAACCTACAAGATGGTTAAAATTTTACACTATCAAAATACACTGACCTTGTTTGTTATGGATCGATACATTTAGGACTGGTGCAAAAATTGTGTATCTATGTCCTACTAGGAATGCCAGTAACTGAAAAACCCCAAAGGAGGGGCACAGCGCTGACATTCCTGTGCTCTTGTACCCAACATGCTTCAGAAATAGGGGATTAAAGACAGGCACAAACACAGTCAGAACACCCCCTCTTCTTTACATAAAAACAATAAATACATAAATAAAAAAAACTAAAAAAGAAGATTAATAATAACACTAAATATTCCAGAAAATAAGTTGATGTTATAAAAACTAATATACGGTCTTGCTCTGCTCACCTCATAGTTTTTGTTTAGGTCAGTTATCTGCCAGTAGTCATTGGGTAACCCCATTCTCTGGTAGTCTGCTTTTAAATCAATGGTACTCCAGCTAATTCCTCTGTCTGCTTCATTCTGCTTAGGGTTGTACAGAAAAGCATAGAGCTCTTCGGGTTTTGCTGCAGGGGAAAAATAAAAACAAATCAAAAGGTGACTATTTTAAATGTCATTCTAATAGAAAAAACGAGTAACTCAATTTGTTCTGTTCAGTTCATATGTTCTGTTTTGTTCCCATTATTAAGCTTCACAAGCTTCCCTTGAAGCAAACACCAAACAAAAAAACACAAGCAATGTAATTCTTACCACTTACTGTCAAGTGCTAGCAAAAAAACTAAACAAGAAAACCTTACACGTCACAGAGAGTTTATGAAATATTTTACTTCAAATACAGAACTATAAAAAATCATGTTCCTCCCTATAGGACAGCGTTAACTTCTAAAAAAATATATTGTACCTCTATTTGGTATTACTTTCAAAATAAAATATCACTTTAATATTTCTTACATTCAGTTTATACCAAGTAAGAATAATACAAATGATTACAAAATCTGAGAATGAGGCAACATCAAGATGAAAAGTGAATTTCTCACACAAGAGCCATCACTGAAATAATGAATAAGTGTATGACTACTACAGTGGTCTGGAGGCAGTGAATGTCATCACAGGTCATGTTTGTGATACAGTACCTGGCTGGGACAGTTTGAGCAGAGACACATACACATCCTGGCAGTCTCGTTCCCGGGGAATAATAAAATGTACGACCCGGAAGTTCTTACAGTGAATCAACAGAGGGCAGCCAGTGGTGGTTAGAGGAAGCTTCTCAACAGTGGCAATGTGGTGGTGCAGAATCTGTTGTAGAAAAACAGCATGAGTTGTGCAATAAAGATAGGAGGAGTCACAGGTCTTCCTTCCCGTTGATTTGTGTTTGTGACCTCAAACTTAAACTTATGCTAAACTATTCTATATGCCAGTACATTCTGATGAGAGATTTTGTTTTGTAAGTGGATGGTTTTTTTTTTTTTTTTTAATAGATTTAGTATATATAATAAAAAACACAACACAAAACTATGCTTTAGCAAAATACAAGCAAGGCCATAAACAATACAAAGGGGTGGTATTTAAAAAAGGACATACCGTAAAATGCAATAAGAATTTATTCAAAACTCTAGTGTTGGAGTTCCCTACGCACCAACACAATGCACATGTATCCAGCCCCTTCAGAAAAACATGCACTGAATGTCATTAAAGAAATAACACACATCATAAAGCAGCAACGTGTTTGTGGATTGGTCTCCAGCCCCATGAATTTTCCAAATACTGTGCAGCAATGAGATTCCACATTACTGTTCTTGTTTCAGGATGTAAGCATGACTCGTTCCCAATGGTATTTCAGCCACACTATTTCGCTATCAAGTCAATACCTTAGTAAGAAAGTCAATACTGCCACCTACCCAGGTTTCTTTACGGATGTCTGCCAAAGTCTCTACATAGATCAGATGGGTTGCAGTCAAGTACAGAGTTCCAGCTGCAGGCTTCTTAGTATACCTGTCAAGTAACTTTACTTGCTCTACCTGGAATATTAAACCAAACACATTCTTAACACAATTTATGAGGGTGGAGGGCTACTAAAAAGGAGTAACCCTACATCACCTAAATGGTTTACAACATATAAAACGCAATATGCTATTTCCGTGTTCATAATAACCAGAGACCTTAATTAAACCCTCTGAAATACAAACATACAACAGTGTTATATTAACACGGCAATTCTCTGGTCAAAGCCAAAGCATTTCTACACACTAATCACTTTGCCTGAATTTACAATAATCAAATGCCAAGTGATCAAGGGGCTCTGTTCGTGGCTGGGGCAGAAGTGGGGAGTGCAAAGGATTAAGTTTTACCTCAATTTATAAATGCGTATTTGAAGTGTTGCATCTGTTTGACTAGTCTGTTTTCTAAAGAAAGCTTGATAGGCAGTAGTAAAACACATACAGCTGTTTTCAGGCACTACGCTGGTGGTTAAAATACTTGTGCAATCTGTAGAAATGGAGACGCATCCTGAACACGTTTGCAGGACGAGCGCCACAGAGAGAGAGCTCTAAGCCTCCTGTTCTCTCTCCGGTATCATTTTGGTATCCGTGTGAGCGCAGACCACTTAAAACCACAAAGAACTGGAGGTGTCGTTTTTGTGATGCATATACTGTACTGTGTAAATGGGGATGAAACAATTTAGCTTCCCTATTGTAATTATTTTTTGTATTAAGTTTTAAACATTAACTCCAATTTATTTATTGACTGATTTTAATCGGATTGATTAGAACCAGTAGACAATCTACCGACAGCAGTCTTTTGGGGTTTCTTATTACTAGGACAAAATCTATCTACTAACTATTGCCAGTAGTTTAACATAAGGGCTGATGAAAGTAATACTTCTGTTTTACTGATTTCAGTTTAGAGAAAGTGAGACAGGTGGTTATCTTAAGAATGAGTTTTGTACTGGCAGCAGGGAATCAGCTGCCTTAGTGCCTGAAACTTCCTACTGGAAGTAACAGAACATCTTTCTGTGGATCCAATTGCTCCCCTACGTACTATGTAATTACAAAGACATTAATCCAATACTGTAATAATAACACTGAAGCTTATATTATTTTGCTAAAAGGACATAACACCTTGATTACTTAGTTACTGGAAATTTCATCACAACTGAAAGATTACCGGTAAATGTAATTAACACCTAACTGTCGGAACATTAACCCATCTCGACCAAGATGCTCAGTCGTTAATCCCAGTTCATCTTTTTTTCTTTTTTTTTTTTTTTTTTTTTTTGTTGCTATATACTACGAACGTTAAGTATGCAATTTCATAGGCTGTAGTGGCAGACACAGACAGTACACCACTTATGGGATAATCAAACGAAAACAAGCAGGACCTGCAACATGTACCGGTAACTCGTAATTATTATACTGTTTGTAAAAAAATCTAACGGTACACCCTGCTAAAAATTCTCACCTTTGGTGTGTTAATGTGATCCATTTCGGTGTAAAGTTATTTTCCCTGGTGCCTGATCCAGAGTGCCTCCAGTGTGTAATTCTTTATTCTGTTTAAAATGTAGGCTCACTCAAAATTTCCTCAGGAAATCAGTCTTGGCCACACCGCCATATTGACTGTGCAGATTTGTCTCGCGTGAGTTTGGTTATCAGGCACCCACATAATGCTCCCCCGTGTATCTGACTATGTGCCAATGTACCTAAGTATTTCGCGACGTTTAGGCATTTTTGCTTTTGAAAATATAATCTTCTGCCCACGTTATTTGAAACGTCTTTACAGTTGTAAATCTGATTAAACACCCTTTAACTTCACACTGGGTTAATTGTATGTTAGATACTTGAAAGTAAAACATATATATATATATATATATATATATATATATATATATATATATATATATATATATATATATATATATATATATTATTTGTATAATCACATCACTACTGTGTAACAGGCATGATGAGATGCAATACGTGCATGGGACATGCAAGGCATACACCACAATAGGCCGGCCATGGAAGAGAGTTGGTATGGTAACAGTGCAGTGCCACTGCAATAAGAGTTATTATAAACACACATATCTTATTCATAGGGTGATGTAACATCAGTGTTTTTTGCAAAGTGGGCAACTAATTCTAAAATCGCTTTGCATTTATATTCTGTGATGTAGAACAGCACCTGGTTGTAACAGAAAAGTGTTTTTACAGAACAGAGCAGATTCCCTCTGGACTTGGTCTTGCAGTTTGCATATTGATCTAGGTAATTTATACAGCAAAGGGACGGAATAAATCTACAGAGAAATTCAAACTTTAAAATAACACAATAAACCATGTGGGCTGAAATCCTGGATCATATCAGAGCATTCTACTAGAGAATCCCAGAGGACTGCATCAACCACCTATTATCAGGAATCAGGGACACCCTTGTCCTGTATAACTCTCAAAAGAAAAAGAAAAAAAGTCGAATAGATAAACGTTTCATCTAGTGTCTCAATTACTGTACACTTTGCTTTAACTTTTGTGCTTGCTGGATTATACAGTTATTCAGCAGGACCACTCTGCATCCCTTTTACTTTTTTTTTTAGATCAAATTTTTATTTGAAAACAAGAAATACCACATAACAGAAAATCACTTCCATGTTCCCCTTATGCTCCCCATCTTTTACTTTACTTTTTAAAGATTTTAAGAACTGGATCAATAGAAAACCAGGCTTGAGAAGGCAGATAGCAGAGTCTTGACAATCCCTGCTAGTTATCATGTTTTCTCTGATGGAAGAGAGTATTATTATTCTCTGCCTAGATACAGAAAGAGTAGAAGTGCAGCTAATGTTAACAATATTGGGATCTAACAATCCCAGGTTGTGCTAAAGCTGCAACAAACTAATCTAAAACAGCACGCTTTTAATATGCACATTCACTGTCTAAAGCTCAGGTCTGTCACACAGTTTATTTAACAGACTACAATCTAAGACTGAAATCTTCGGTTGAATTTTAAGAGATGTTGTGGTTGTAATTGTTAGAGCACCCTCTATTTACAAGAACAACTACTGTACTCAGGAGAATGCTGTTTTAAGAACAGCGTTAACGGCTAACACTGTGTGCACGGGGTTTAGCCAGGTGAAGATTGGGAAGCAGGGATATGACCTCAGCTACAGGTGGCTATTGTCACCGACTCCTGGCCAATTGTGAAGACAAAAGGCAGATTCAAGAAGATTAAAATAAACTGCATGCAGATTAAGATAAATGCAAATTTTCGAGGGGGAGGGGGGATGTATTTTGAAAAGAGCTGATGAAGTAAATAACATGTCATTTAAATCAGGAAGGTGCCACATTAGTATACTGGATCTAGCTACAACACAAAGGGTTTTAAGCAACAAACGTACATGTTTATTTTTATTAGTGTCTGATGCAACCCCATATATATATATATATATATATATATATATATATATATATATATATATATATATATATATATATATATATATATATATATATACACACACACACACACTTCCCTAAGCAGTATAAAGCAATACCCCTTAATGAACCAGAATTAAGGCCCCATATTGCCCCCATATTAATTATCTGTTTTAGCATCCCAGCCCCCAGTCCACTGGGCCCATCTGAAGTTCTTTGTGTGCCAGTCCTTCACACCTCACCAAAGACACTTCTCACAGATTAATACAATCTTCTTCACCTGGGCTCACTCCAGGTGTAAATAGATCACACTTTTCTCCTCCCCAGTTACCCCCCTGCTGTCAGCCTCCCCCCCCTAGACTGCCCTAGAGACAAGAAGAGTCATTCTTGTAAAGACATCTGTGTTGCATCACCACAATTAAAGCGAAATGCATGAATCTCAGATTTCTGAGAACAAGCACTATTCCAAACACATGATGGCTGTACTTGAAAACCCCACAGCTAAACAAGAGTGGTCCATTTAGTTAAAACCATATACAATCCTTAAAGGTATTCCAAATGATCAGAATACAGAAATAAATACCCTGGGACAACCATGAAGTCACGTTCTGCATGATGGTCTTTCTGAAACATGCCATAAATGTCCTCATTTTTCCCCATAAAGCAATGGAGATTTAAAATACTGAAACAATTTATCTATTCAACGTACACGGTTTTGGGAAACTGTACGTATTTAAAACAGATTACCAACATGCAACATATTGCATCCTCACAATTTAGATTTCCCAGAGGTTGTGAAGGACAAACCGAAATAAATATGAACAAGACAATTCTGCTATATTTATTTTTTATTATCCATCGACCACTGCAATTCAGTGAAATAAAGTACATTTTATAAAAATGATTATTTAATTAAAAAAAAAAAAAAAACAGATTTAAAGATCGCTCCACATCCAGAAGCAAGCTTAAGACATTCACAACATTTGCATTGGTTTGAGATGCAGTCTCTTCAGTTTTAATAAAATGTGCAACAAGAAGTTTAAAAGTTCTCAGCATGAATCTTTGGTTTCTACTGGTTTGTGGACCACTGGACTCACAGAGGGGAGAATCCAGCAACACAAGAACAGTCTTGTTTCGTATCTCATCTTGTTGTAAACTAGATTATGTTACTTGAGTCTCATCATCAAGTGACAGACCAGTGTAATTTCCCACAAGATAAACATGAGGAATATTTAACACTGCTAGAGAATTTCAAAGCACCCCCTTGGCTTAGTAAACATTCCTCTGAGAGATCCTAAATATACAAGGATATCTACTTATTCCCTCTAACCCACTGTCTGCTGCCAAAATTTCTCTTTTCAAAGGAAACTTTTTTTTTTTTTAAATAAGCACCCCACATATTTAACTGGAATATACAGTCTTGCCTTATTCCTCTTTCCTCTAAACAAACCCTGCATTTTGGCTGAACCCTATCCCTGGAGTGTAGCTCATGACCCAATGGCTATAGGACGGATCGACACATCCAAATCTAACTTCAGTCTTTATCCTTTTAAAACTTTTAATAAAAATAAGAAGTTCTCATAAAGTCACTCCTGGGTACAGCTGCTCGGTATGCATGGGTGCCTGTGGGAAGGGGTGCTGCTGCCCATAAGCCACTCTGCTGTCGATGTACGCAGGGGTCATCAGCATAGCATGCTCTGGTGGGATTCCGTAGCCCATGTACCCATGAGGCTGCACAAAGGGAGAGGAGGTCTGGTTGTGGGGCATGTACTGCTGGGGTGGAGGGCATCCCATCACCGGGTAGCTGCCCGGCGGAGGCATGCTCATGTACACGTTCATGCCCTCTGTGCCCATGGTGCAGATGTTGTTCTGGGGCCGACCCCCCGCCGAGCAACGACTGGCAGAGCTGGAGCTGGAACTGGAGTGGCGGGAGGGGGTCCTGCCATCCGAGGGGGGTCCCGACTCGATCAGGCGGCTCTGGACAGGCACGGAGCCGCACTGCTGCCCCCCAGCTTTGGGCTTCAGGCAACGGCAGCAGAACACGGCGACAAAGGAGCCGACGACAATGAAGGATACAAACACGCTGGCAACGATGAGGAAAGGCAGGTACGTAGGCACTGGTAAAGAGAAGAAAGGAACAGATTGAATACAGGTTTGTTAAAGCATACACCTTTAGCATTGAATTGCTCAGAATGCTATATTGAGGCGGTCTGGCCAGTTTTTGCCTAATTGCAGTACCAGCAGGAAATCCTGTAACCCCACACTGTTTACTTTCTAATACAAAGATGTGTAACTCAAACCGTGCTTAAAAGCCCCTCTTGCAGCACAGAAGATTGTAAAAGCGAAGCAATTAAGTACTGTATTAAGTTTCTAACGACAAAAAGAGTAGGCTGCAGCACACAAGAGGAAACAGGGTCCTGCTTAAAATACTACACAACTCTGATCTTAACTGTGAAACTAAAAACAACGTTTTCAAAAATAAAAAGAACGTTATTACAAATGTCACGAGAATATGAATTATACACTGTATGTTTTTTACCTTGTGGTGGCTTGTGGCTAGTTTGCTCTTCGGTTTCCAAACCCAGAAAACTATCGTTGTCGCAGGTCTCCTGGTCCAGTCTGGATTCCGGGGTACTGCAGCAGTAGCGGAGATGGCACGTCCCGCAGCAAAACCTGGCTTCTTCCCCATCATACCGCTCCGGGCACTGGAAGCCATCGTGCCAGATATTGTAGGTGTCGGCCCAACCGTGGCAATATTCTCCACCGGCATCCACACTGCTCGACTGGAAACCAAAGAGCAAGGATGCCAGCGCACAAACTAGCAGCAAAGATGTCATTGCTTTTTAGCTTAGAACAAGACGGTAAGTATTTTCAAGATTTTAAACTTTCATCAAGATTTTGTTTGCTATTTTATTCTAGACGAAGCTTGGTAAATATTTTCATTGTTAGTTTTTTAAAACAAGAATCCAAACCTAGGGACTTTTTTTTTTTTTTTTTTTTAATAATAATAATACATTTTTTAAATTTTTTTAAAAACTTTTTCTTTCATTTATAAACTACCTCCTGGCGACTTTTTGTCATAAACCTGCTGATTCAAAAAACTTAAAACACTGTCAGACAGCACCCATTTAGGAGAACAAAACCGTCCAGAACAAATGAAATCTCTTGCTGGTGTCCCTCAGACGCTTACTTCTGTTCAGTTCACATCAAGAAACAATAACCTTGCACTGGTCCCGCTATAGTGTTTTATCATCACTCCCACCCCACGGTTCACAATCCCCCTCAATAGTGGGCGGGGCTCTGCTAGTGCTAAATCCCATTTCAATAGCTTCCATTGTCACGTTTTTCAGCCCAATTAACAACCATTGTTAACTGGCCATGAACGAGTAATTAAGGCGCGGTATCGTAAACTTATAGCACTATAAATTATCCCTCTGACAAACTCTGCGATGTATCATATGTTTGCATTCACTGTTTGCGATTACCTTTTGTATTAAATGCGCGTTATTGCCTATAGTAATGTAAAGGGACATTTTAGTTCTTACATGAATTTAAAAACTTATTTTTTGTTTTGTTTTAGTTTTTTAACAACAGGCCCAGTACTTTAGGCCACGCCATATTTTCCAACACAAGTAATTAGATTTGTGCAAAATGTTTGTTTTGCAAACTCCACATTCAATAGCCAATCTCAAGGTGAGAATTAACAACTGACGTCATTACAGTGGCGGCGTCATAAAAATGAAGAGGTAAATGTTTCGCGGTGTTTCTTGGAATAGGTGCGTAATTAGATCAGTTAGACTGAGCCATATAGCACATGACGTGCGGCAGTACTCTGCTTTCACTGACAGTATGTGTTTGATGGTTTATAACGTAATTATTTACAGCACAACATTAAATAAAACTGCCCCACTCTACAGCACATCTCCATAGTAGAGATTCAATAGTTCTGATTCAATCCAGCCGTTAGCTGTAGCTTCAATGTGATAACACTGGAAATGTAGTTAGAAACATCCCCATGTTTTTATTTCATGTTGTCAGATCCCTCCCTTGGTAGGGTGATCCAAGTCTTCGTGATTTTGAACTGCAGGCTGTAACTGGTGTCCAGCGCTGTGGGATACATTAGCAGAGGTATGATAATGAGGGTAATGTGACCCTGTACGTTTCACAAGCCACCTCCAGCTCCATAGAGGGAATGGGGGTTTCGTCTGGAGTTATTTTACAGGTCCCCTTGAGACACCCACTCAGGTGTCCTGTTACTAGCAAGCACCAGCTGCCCGGCCCAGAAACTCGACTTCACCAACTGTTCAAACAAAAAGCTTTATAATGTCCAGGGCTCAGTGGGGAGCAGACGAGTGCAGTGCATGTGCTGTTTATTTTACTGGACAATGTTCAGTCTAAGAGGGGCAGAGTTATACCAGTACATCTGGAAAACCAAGAGTCTCTGGACACTAATTATCCTCGGGCAGCAGAACGACTTTTAACTCGTCTGGGAAACTTCTCAGGAGGAGTAACAATAATAATAATAATAACAACAATAATTAATGGCGACACGTTTGTCCCTTTAAATAACTTTCACAGTTGATGACCACAGGAGGCTAAGATGAAGTCAAAGCCAATGATGGTAAGAGCCTCACAACAGAACAGTCTGAAGAGCTTTGAATCCAGTTGAATCACTTCGATGAAACTCGGGGGAGGAATGTTGTTCTACTTGAATTTTATTATTTTCAGTTTTGTTTGTTTGTTTGCTTGTTTATCTCATTTCTAACCTTATTTGTATAATAATAAGCATCAATCACATGTTCTTACCTGTCACATGTTGTACATTAATAAGTAGCACTGCAATCTACCCCTCAAGAATTCAAAAACACTGTTTCAGACAATGAATCAATTTCAAAATAATACAAGAAGCACTTCAATAAGGATAGCAGCAGATGATTTATATATTTATTTAATGTAGTCGTTTATGTATAAATGCTTCTCAAGATGACAGTAGCTGAAAGATGCCTACATGACTGATAGAGTAACCTTTTCCAGGCAGCTTGAAGTCATAGATAAATCCATTCTAATGAGGCTTTTACAAGGGATGGATCTGGACAGAACAAAGAAAGAATCGCTATGGAAATTTACAGCATAGATCAATTGCACATCCAGCACATTCAGATCATGCATTTTTCACATGCTCATTTACTTAAGTTTGCCTAGTGACACATTTTAAAGTTCCCAGGCAGTCATTTCATTTTGCAGCCTCCAAAACAGAGGTAGATTGCAGAGAGGAGAGGGTAATGTGTTGTTGATGTGGTTTCAGCAATCTGTCCCAATACACCCCCCCCCCCCACACACACACACACACACACACACACACACACACACACACACACACACACACACACACACACACCTTTCCTGGCCAACAACACACAATCTCTGTCTTGAGAGCCCTGGATTCTGGATTCTGGAATTCATTTTTAATAAGCAGCATTTCAACTGAAAAACAGAACACACACACACACACACACACACACACATATATATATATATATATATATATATATATATATATATATATATATATATATATATATATATATATTATATATATATATATATATATAATATAATAGCATTATCTGTGACCCATACTATGTCTTTGGTGAAAACAATTCCAATCTGTTTCCAGCCCTGGTATCCGCAGCTCTGTGTGTGACTTCGCTGTATGGGCCTTGCTGTGAATTCAGTCATGTCAGTCACGGCTCCTCACATTCTTAGCTAGCCTGTGCAGCCTGTCTATCTGACAAGGAAATACCAGCTACTAGTTAAAATATATATATATTGCAATGTATGGAAAAATCTGCATATAATTGCAGCTTTCCATATATTTGAAAATACAGTTATCTGTATATTTAAAGATATAATATATTCAGATATATTTTGCAATATATTAACATGGCATGATTTGCATTATAACTACCATATATTATGTAATATATTTCACTTTGCTGTGCTCTTACCATGTAATGCTACAGCAAACGGATACAAGGGTTTAGGAGGGACCAATTCCATTTAGTGATCTATAGCCCTATCATTGAACTCACAAGGATTGATGTTTTTACAATTAAAAGTCTGCAGTCTCATATGTAGACAGAAACCATTAATAATAATGATCTCATAACTAATGATTAGACAGAAGTTAACAAGTGTAAGTTAGGGGCTGCATGAAGGTCCTTGAATTATCAATGCCTCAAAGAGTTAGAGGAGTGAGCATTAAAGTAGAAGTCCTGGAATCACCAGCCTTAAACGCTGTAGACAATCAAAGTGTAAATAAACAATCTCACTGATACACCAATTTTTGCTATTTTTGTTTCCTCTCTCAGTGGTCTGCTTTATCTGTGTAATAGGATGGAGGCTGGGCTCGAACCGGCGACCCCGTGCACCTCAAACGAGCGCCCTAACCACAATGCAAAAGCTTGTCTGCGTTTGTAGTTTTAGAGCTTTTAACCTCATCTCATCTCACCAATGAGACAGGACAGAATATGCATTGGCAGTGTATCATACAACACTGCCCATTACCTAGGGATGCAAAGGATGACAGTGTTTAGATGCTGAACTGACAAAGGTTGCTGGAGTCACTGGACTGTGCTTTGAATTGAAAGTACACTTGACTCCCTGTTTCACAGAAAGCTATGCATATAAACATGCTTTGCACAGTGACTGGGAGAGAATCCCAGTCGCCAAGCAGTAATAGAATTTAAAATGTCTATAACTAAGAAGCAGGCAGGCAGCCGTGTTGTTTTGGAGCAGCATGGAGATCAGCAATCCCTCTCTTGTTACAGAGTGTTCTTGTAATTATCGCAGTATAGGTATCACTCAAATTACAAGTGCGTGTCATAATGGTGATGTTGCTGTATATTATTTATTAAAAAAAAAAAAAAACAGTAAACGTATTGTTTTACAGTTAGAGCTAAAACAGCTGTTATGGATTTGCTATAGAAGGTGATATAATGCATCGTGCATTGTGTTAAATATCCCCTTTGAATTATAATATCAGATCTACAAGGCATATTTTTGACTCACATTTTAGTTTTGACTCACATTTTACATTTATTTCTATTTTGCCTGTGTTTTGGTAACTCTTAACTGCAATGGCTGTTCATTTGAAAGCCCTGCTAAAGGTGATTAGGGGTACAAAGGGTCATTGCAGATTTTAAACATTGCTGTTTGTGTTCTGAACATTGCAAGCAGATAGTAGCTTCTAAAGCAGCCCTGCCACGGTGGAAAACAGGTTTATACAGCATTTTCCTTTATCCATGTTTAAACAATTAGCAGATGCTTTAATGGGAATGCAAGGCTTTAGGCAAATGCACAGGCAAAATACCTGGGCCTGTTATAAATAAAAGTAAGCAAAAGCTAGTTAGCACTGCGAAATTACCATTCTGACACCAATTGTTCAGAGAAAGGCCAGCATTGTTTGCTGAATGCTAATCCTCCGCCTCCCAAGAAAGGAACAACTTACTCGCAGTGTGCTTTGACTAATCTGTGCTAATTACGTGACTGTCTGTTTACACCTTTGTTTAAAAAGAAGAGTATGCCATGAGCCATTTAACTAAAGCTGTTTCCTTAGACCCTTTATAATGTCCCTGCATTTCTGAAACTTGGTTTTGGTTCGTCGTTAGTGTCGATATATCAGCTCAGAACTTTATCACCACACATGCTTAGATACACACGGCACAGTCTGTGTAGAGTGTTTGCTTCTCATTTTGTAGTTTTAAAATGTGTTTTTTTAATCTAGGCAACCCTTTTCTAGGCTTTATATCACAGTAAAATCCAATAGGTGAATGTAGTTGCAGGTATATGGAATGAAGTTTTTAAATTCAGATTTTTTCTCAAGTGAAAAGTATCCCATAAAATGTCATTCAGGATTGTTCATTACTAGTTTCAAAAAAACATGTGTTTGTTGGTTTTCATCTAATAAATGGTCCAGATGCACTCAAAATTGAAAGCTAGTCTCGCTCTCTAGTCTAATTCTTGAATTCCTAGACACAGACAGATGGTGTATTTCCCTGCTCTCAGATAGTAACGCGAGATGTACAAATCCCTTTCTTATTATCAATGATCTTATTACTGAGCACCTCCCCTGTAATTAGTAGAATCAGCCCCAGAACTCATTTACAATACCATAATGTATGGGAGATGCAGAAATGCCCAGGGGTTGATTCATTGCAGGGTATACTTGTGGCTCTACCCTTATATAAGTTTACCTCAGTAAATTTGCACAATATCTTTGCAATTTTCCTGTGGTTATACTATGCTTTTACCATAGTTTACCATGTTTAATATACTTTGCCACAAATCTCTGAGCTTTACAGTATATGCTTTACCATACTTCAATATGCTTACTCTGCTATACTTTTACTGTGATAAACATTTTGTATTAGTAAGTATTAGTTACAGGGTAAGGTATTTAAATAAATGTTCTTGCCTTTACTATTTTCAAAAGAAAATTAAAGGACAATAAGTAAATTTACCCTGTACATAAATGTATCCAATGTATTTAATGTTTTGGTTTTTTTTTGTTTGTTTGTTTGTTTTTATAAATAAACTCATTCACTATGAGAGCATTATGTAGGAAATAATCATTTGAGATCCTCCATCATCCACAAAGTATAAAAGCAGAAAGTTTGTTGAACCTTTACTGTTTCTATGTTTAAAAGTTAAATTCTTTAGAAGTCTCCGGGGACTGAGTGGTCATTTAAAATGGGTCTATAACCTTACCAAGAAACTCTAGAGCAGACAGTTTAACACAAGAGGTGGGTGACAATCATGGAAACTATTTGAAGACATCTAGGGGAGGAACTCCTTGAAAAGCTTTGCTTGATTAGGGGCAGCCAGCATGGATTCAGGAAGGGGAGGTCATGCTTAATTCATTTCTACATAGTGGCCACACTGCTGGGAGGCAAAGTGCTGTGCTCAATACAAAACAAGAAAAAGGTAGATAGACTTTTTAGAAAAGGAGGGGACCTCAGGTGTGGTGTTGGATTCCCTGGTATTTATTGAAACTCTAAATGACTTGTACGTGAGTATGAACAATGAAGCCAGAACTCAGCAGCGTCTGCTGGGATTGTTCCAAAAAAAAAGATGGTTTGGTTTTGTATTTATTGAACCAGGATAGGACCCTTGAGATATACATCTCGTTCTCAAGAGATGGTGGCAAGAAATAACAATATAAAATCAATGGCAAAAAGAAGGGGAAGTACCATCTGCATTGAAGATATTGAATTAACCCAAATTAAATGTCCCTAATTTCATAATCAAGCAGTGTTCTTCAATATTTCATTTTGTGTTTTCATATGCACTACATAACAACAAGCTTTGTGAGAACCAATACAGCTGCAATAATATCAATATAATATACCAATAAACAACAATAACTAAGAAGTACTGCCTAGACAATACAGACAGGGATCTTCCTCTTCTATTTAATGAGTGGCTTTGCTTCTGCAGCAATTAAAAACAATGCACCCTCCTGAGTGACTGCTTATCTGAAACCCTGCAGAGGAGACTGCAGCCTGGAGAGCAGGGTAGTCATGCTGCAGTGTGAATGATAAGGAGAGCAGGGTAGTCATGCTGCAGTGTGAATGATAAGGAGAGCAGGGTAGTCATGCAGTGTGAATGATAAGGAGAGCAGGGTAGTCATGCTGCAGTGTGAATGATAAGGAGAGCAGGGTAGTCATGCTGCAGTGTGAATGATAAGGAGAGCAGGGGAGTCATGCTGCAGTGTGAATGATAAGGAGAGCAGGGTAGTCATGCTGCAGTGTGAATGATAAGGAGAGCAGGGTAGTCATGCTGCAGTGTGAATGATAAGGAGAGCAGGGTAGTCATGCTGCAGTGTGAATGATAAGGAGAGCAGGGTAGCCATGCTGCAGTGTGAATGATAAGGAGAGCAGGGTAGCCATGCTGCAGTGTGAATGATAAGGAGAGCAGGGTAGTCATGCTGCAGTGTGAATGATAAGGAGAGCAGGGTAGTCATGCTGCAGTGTGAATGATAAGGAGAGCAGGGTAGTCATGCTGCAGTGTGAATGATAAGGAGAGCAGGGTAGACATGCTGCAGTGTGAATGATAAGGAGAGCAGGGTAGTCATGCTGCAGTGTGTATGATAAGGAGAGCAGGGTAGACATGCTGCAGTGTGAATGATAAGGAGAGCAGGGTAGGTATGCTGCAGTGTGAATGATAAGGAGAGCAGGGTAGGCATGCTGCAGTGTGAATGATAAGGAGAGCAGGGGAGTCATGCTGCAGTGTGAATGATAAGGAGAGCAGGGTAGACATGCTGCAGTGTGAATGATAAGGAGAGCAGGGTAGTCATGCTGCAGTGTGAATGATAAGGCACACCCTGGACTGGGTGGTCCTTACTGAAGCTATGTGGGTCCCCAGGGAGGCCACATTCCCTCAGTGTTTGGAACCAGGAGGGGGATGTCTAGTAAACTCTCCCTGCTCTGGTAGAACTTGTTTTCATTCCTCATCACCGGGCCGTTGTATTCAGGTATCAGTTTCTCTTTACTTACTGCAGGGTTTATTTATTTAAACTATTTATTTAAGTTGCACCCAAAAATAGTCCAAAACAGAAAAGCAAGGAACAGAAGCAAGTATACTGTTTTAAAAATGATTCATTATGTACCCATATAAAAGTTTACCACTGTATTTTTATCATGCATTTACCATAGAGAAGTATGTATCGAGCCAACGGCAAAGACATTGATAATGACTTCTCGACAAAACCTTTTCACTATGTTCTCTTTAGTATTTCTACAAATTGCACTACACAGTGTGTCATTTAAAAGAAGCATGTCAAAGCAGTTCCTGAAAGGCATCTTCTTAAAGCAGGTCTTTGTATTTTTGTAGCTGCTAATAGAAGTACTCCAGATGTTTTCAAAGACTCACTCTTTAAAGTGTTATACAGTGGAGCTTTCAACGATTAACTAGAAAGGGGACGGGGGACGGACTATTGTCTTGACAGCGAACACATGTTCCACTCAGGGATCTCCTCACAGTGTCCCTAATCTCACAAAGAAAACACCTAAACAGAGATGAACCAGTATTCCTTATAGTCTCATTGTCAGACAGTCTACAGTCATACCCCAAGTAGAATCTTTTATATGTATAAAATGCATCCCAAATGTTGGTAACCTGGAAAGAAAAACAGGCTTGCGTTTCCTCTTAAATGTTTTCTTTTTTTTTGGAAACCCCCCCCCCCCCTTTGAAGTGACGTTCGAAATTATTTTAATTACTATGCTTGTAACGTGATTGCTCTGCAGCCCCCTGGATTAGATGTACAGTAGGGGTGAGTATATTGCGTTGATAATACTGCTGTCTTCAAACTCATTTTCATTGTAGAATAAACTTTCTAATTGGTATTTTTTTGGGAGACAAGAAAACAACAGATTTCCATTAAGTCTGCCCCCCCCCCTTTTTTTTTTAAATGGGTAAACCATTGAGATGCTGTAATTACTGTTTCTCTTGATCTCTGGGTTAATTGTGCGTATTCATTCAGTGGAAAGCAGTCCAGTAAAGTGTCTCTTCAGAACAGCACTGTAAAGGAAAGGGTAATTAGCTGTAGTCTGTGTTGTGACTGGAAGTAGCAAACTGATGAAACCCTCTCTCCTAGATCAGTGAAGCTTGGCCAGCCTGGGTGATGCTGTTGCCTCTATTGACCAGCGATTCCACTAAGCGATTTTGACTGTTGAATCTACCTCTGGCAAAAAGTTTTGTTAACCTAGAGAACTATATGAAATGTGCTTTTGGAAAGCTGAGATCTGTAGCTTGAAGTAAAATTGCATCTTTACTTCATCTTCTTGTCTCTTTGAATCCTTACAACCGTTCCTTGCACAACAGTAGGCATTACAATATACCGCTCGCATTAACCTAAGCACTGCAGGAATTTTCAAAGAAAGAATCCTCTTGCCGGGGACTTGTACAATTAATACTCAAAACAATTCCCACTTCTGGAGAATCCAGCTATGGCCAGTGCCTGTGTATCTTTGGTTTTGTTTTTTTAAACCTGCTGGGTACACAGTAGGAAATGCATTCAGATTTGTTTGAATTGCCAGCTCTTAAAACAGGTAATTTTCTAGGGTTTGCGAATGCAGGTAGAGAACCAGGTGTGCCAACCAGAATACCTGGGCATGGCGCTTAATTTATCAAGCATGAACATAGGTTCCCAATGCACATGAACACAGTTAAACCTCACATTGAGGGTTAAAAGGCAGCATGAAACAGATAATAATAAGAGTAATGGAAAGGGCATGCTGCTGATGCCACAGTGAACACTCAAAGACCTCAGTGTCCATTTCTTAATTAGCAGGAAGATAAAAGCGCTTATTCGGGTTAAAAGAAGACGCTGTTGGGTTTTGATCAGGTTTATTGCACTGCCTTGACCTTTTCAGGGTACCTGAAAGAAAACAATATGACTCAAGTTCACCCAGGTGAGCCCAGGACTGAGCTGCGAGGCCCGTGCAGCTCCAGTTATGGCTTCAATCAGGATAGAAACATGACACCGCGAGAGACGCCAATGTCAGTCTGTAACTTTACCTCACCTGGGTGTTTATTAAGGAGTAGTTAACCTTCGAGGACAATTGAAGCCCTGTGGACCCACAATGGTTCAGTCAATTGATAATTATAACAGTTTCTTTCTCTCTTTTTTCGATGTCTATTAAGTTTAGTTTTAGTTTCATTTTCAACTGTAGTTTACTTATTTTTTTGTTTTGTTTTCCATAGCACACGATAATGGAAGACATTTAAATATAATAACCCACCCACTTCAAAACAGTAATTTAATATTACAGAGCAAATCCCTTTCTATTTCCACGACAGAGCTAACTTTACATCAGATATCACTCTGCTGTGACCTAGCTGTGAGAACGAAAACTGCATTTTACTTGAAAGGAGGAACAGAAAATCCGTGTTTGGTCTGCAGCACCGATTCTTTTCAGTCGTTGCACTGAAGCCCTTGCTGGTTTCCAGTGGCAACGCGGATTGGTAAGTGTTTTTACCAAGGCGTCTTTTACATATTATTAAAATATTTATTTGTGTTATTATTTTTAAACTAATATATTACGTCCATACTGGCTTCTCGTGGCGTTCAATTAATTAATAGTTGATTGGATTAAATGAATTATATAATCAAGTAATCAGTATTTAAAAATCCAGTATTTTATTTACTCTTAATTAGGAGCAAGGATGAATAAGTAAAACATCATTGTGCTTGTGTTGGTTTTGAAATTTTAGTTGGAATTTAGAAGCATCGCGCATAGCCTTTTGTAAAGTGCTACCAAATTTGAAATGACATTTGACAAAACTGGCAATACCTTGATATATATGTTTATAGTCTGAAATGAGTGAGAACCATATTTTGTAACAGAACGGTAACATCAAACAGCTTTTATATAAAGCAGTACGTAAAAAAATAATTAAAAAAAAAAAACATGATGTGCTCCTCTTTCAGTCTGATTTTGTGCAATGAAGCAAAAGGCTTTCCACAGGGACAGAATGTGTTGCGGTGTTTAGTGCCTTTCCTCATCTTGACACACGCTTTTTATACTTCACATTTACTGTCTTGAGAGTACATTTGCCATATGTGCAAAACTGTTTTTTTATAGTCTTTTTTTTTTTTTTTTTTTAATTCTCATTTCATTCATCTGCCCTCCATTATTCCAATTACAGAGGCCACACAACGTCGCCACAGAGTGGGAATAGAGTTGCCACCTCTGAGGTAGAAATGACAACGGGGCATCTGAACTGAAGGGCCCTTGTTAAAAGTTTGAACCCTGTAGAGACCCTAGTCAAACAATAGGTAGATAATGTTTCTATTAAATTATTGACAACCAGTTAATATTGTGCAGTGTAACACATATTGTCTTGACTTGTGCTCAGTTTAGGGGATTGGCATTGAACTGTTGCTGTATTCAACTTATCTACATGCATATGGAAGCATAAGATTAAAAAGGGAATAAGATTTAAAAAAAAAACAGGGGCAAGTGTATTGCAGTGCATAGTGGACCTGGAATGGTCTTTTTGTACTTACAATCATGAATTACTTTGCAAACCATCGTGTCTTGTACAAAACCTTGGTCAAGTAAAATCAGAAGGTGCAGCTGGCGAATGACAATTGATTCTCGCTTGACCATTTACCGTATCTCCAGTCTGTACTCACTGGCATTCCAAGATGACCAGAAGTGCTGGGAATAAAAATGAGCATGTTCCTATTGGATCAATAATTGTTCAGTACTAGCATGTATGGTGGTCTTTCTGTTTTATTTCCTGTATTTTATACTGTTTAATGTGTGCCTTCATTTACAAAACACCAACAAACAAGTCTTGCACATTGAAATGAAATGAAGATCCATTAAACCAACACTATAATGTTTAGGGTTTTTTTTCAACTACGTAGTCATAAGACATTTCTTGTTTTGTTTTGCAGGGTGTTGCAGCTATCTTAAATAAAGATACTCTGCACCATGACAAGTGAAACTGAGGCAAGTGAAAGACAAAATGTGTCTAGAAACTATGAAGATGAGTCTTTTGAGTCGTGGCCAATTTCCAACAACAGCAGCACTGTGAAATATCCTGGAGACTCGCTTGATCCCTGCTCTGTTGAATCTGAAAGGGCAGAGAGTTACAGCAGCAGTGAGTCATTCGAATCATACTGCTCTCATGAGGAGTTCAGTCCACAGACTGAGAGTAGATCAGCTTCCTCTGTAAAGGAATACCAAGGTAATTTAGCTTGTCAAAAATAACTATACCTTTGTATTTAATATCCTATGCATGTGTGTATAGATACATGCATTTTAAACTATATGTTTATGTCAAGATTAATAGTTTAGTTTTGAGTTAAATACATTGAACATGTCCCATTTACGTCCCCTTTTCCACTAACTGGATTAGATGAGGAGTCTGAGTCCTGTGACGATGCAGGGATCACAGCAGAGGAAGAGCTTGCAGAAAAATGGATGCGAGTTCTGAAGCATAAAGATTCCTTTTCGACTGTGACCCAGGCAAGGAGATCAAACGCTCCTCCCCAAAGAGGTATGTCAGAAATGTTCTCTGTAAATGTGGAGGGAATAGAGCAAGCTGGAATGTTTCAGAGAGCACCAGAAGTAACAGAGAGCTTATCCACACACATGCTTTAACAAGCAAAACCAGCCACAGCACTGTATACCGAACAATATGTTGAAATCAACAGAAATATCAATAGCTTTATGTTGAGTGCAATAAGTAACATGTTGTAACAATTATTCTCAAAGATCAAATACCAGTAATCAGCATTTACTCACTTGCTTCTCCCCCTCTGAAAGTTGCATGCGTTATATTTACTTTTTTACGTTTTATTTAATTTTTATATCTGGGGGCTAGCTGTTTGAGTCAGCCTCTTGCTCTTTAGCCATTCCCAGCTGTAACACGACTCGAGATTCAGTATATCTGATCGGCTCTGCTGAATAAATCAGCAATTCTACAAAAACGTGACATTTGTGCAGTAGTATAATGGTACATGCCTTGTAAGAACACCATTATTGATTTACTCCTAAAACAAAACAAAACAAACAAAAAAAAAAGTTAATGGTTTCTTTTTTCATTACAGCTTTTAAAAATGACACAGTTATCGGCACCAACACATTTTATTACTGTGAGCTTGTTATAATAGGAATCATATCAATGACTATTGATTGAAGAGCTCTTTCATTTTTCTTCATATTGTAATTTATTTAAGGAATAATGATATTGCTATGGCATGTAATGAGGTAATAATGGAACTCCGGAGTCAGTAACTCATGTTGCTAAAGGTCTTACTAAAAATAAATAAATAAAAAATGATGACCTGCATTGTAGTCTACATGTACAGATCATCGTTTGCAGTGATATTTTGATTCACCTGAGCAAAGCACAGCTTTACCGTGTAACATTGCAGCACATGAAGCATATGGAGTGTCTGTTATGTAATCTTTGCATGGCATCACACTGTTTCCTTTGTTTTTCTGGACAGATGTTCCAGAGCTTTTCCCTGAAGAGTCGAAAGCTGTGAAATCTTATTGCAGGGAGAAGATCAGGAAAATGAGACGTTGGCAGAAACGATCTGAGTGCTGCAGGCACAGGGAGCAGCAGCAGTCTCTACCAGGTTCAGAGCAGCAAGAGACAACATTAAACTGCAGGATCCCTGAGGAACTAGTTACCAGGTTACAACTAAAACACATCATGAAGATAGTGAAGCAGGTATGAGAGCTGAACAGTGTGCTGTACCAGGACTCCAAACATAGTTCAGCTGCCATGTACACGTCACTGTTGGGAAGGGTTAAACCACACTAAGGTCCATATTTTTGTGAATAGGGCACCAAGTGATTATAGTTGGTTTCTCTAATCTTATGTTTCCTTTGGTAAGGTAGTACTTATCAGGGTCTGTGAAACCAGCCAGCAGACTGAGCATTGTGATATGACGCTACTTTTAAAATTCAGTATTAATCACATTGTTTTTTTGTTTTTTTCCTTTGTTTGAATAAAGGCAACAGAAGTGGAGATACACCAGCCGTCAATGTGCAGTGCCTGTCTGTCTAAAAGAGCAGAACTAGCGAGAGAGAGCTTTATTCAAATAAAGAAGACCCAACTAGAGTCTGTATTGCTGCAAGAGAAGCTTGAAGAAAATCTCTACAACAGAGTATGTTCTCAGTGTTACAGCCCCACAGTAAGGCATCGGGCAACTAATAGGACGCTGGGCCTGATCACACCGATCTGCACTCGCGATTGGTTCTGCTTGGATCTATATCGTGGCATTCAGTAGTTGTAAACCTCACTAGCTTTCATAGAAACAAACCGTGTATAAACGCAACCGTGTGTGCAGCTCACACACATAATAGAAATATGAATTCTACACTGAAACAAACTCTATAAATAATAAATACATTTCATTTTAGGTTCACGCTACTTCTCAGGAAGATGAAGCTGTAAGCTATAAATCATTTTAGCGAGAAATTGGTTTGTCTTGTAGATTTTACCCGAAGCATTTTATTAATTTTATTCACTAAAACTGTATAATTTTTTTTTGACCCCCCATTATTATATATATATATATATATATATATATATATATATATATATATATATATATATATAGGGTATATATAATATGAATACATTTAAAGGTGTATACATTAAAGCTTTATGCATTTACAGACATTAATAAATAGGTAGTTATATTTTGGAATTCTGTCAATAATAGATCTGCAAGCCCTACAGTTTGGTGGTGATTATTGCATGTGATTTTAACACGACTGCAGCGAAACCTGTCCTTTTAGTGTGTCAAACAATCATTTTTATTTGATGAGACTACCTGTGAAACACCTGCCATGAGAATGTACCCAATTGTAATTAACTGCAGCGAGCCTCAATGAGAGTAGTTTGAAATGGTAATTCATTTCATCATGCTGATTGTTTGATACAGGGTCGACAGATAGTTATGCAGTGGCATGAAGGTCGTTGCTTAGTAATGAGCTCTGCATTTGAATTTAAGTGCACTGTGGAAATTGCATTGGATTGGATATTAAGTATTTGGTGCTGGTAATTTTGCAGTAAATTTTGATGGGCAAAAATATTACATTCTAATTGAATTGTGTTCTAGGATCCTATCTGCCTGGTCGGAGAAGTACTGAAAGACCTTCCGAAACTTTCTGATGACCCCAGCAAGATCTGGCATGCCCTGATCAAAAAGGAGCAAGTGGCGTGATGCTAAAGAACGGTTACGTGTTTGAAACAAACAGCTCTTTGGCAACCATTCCATTCACTGCATTAAAGAATGAGAACAACGTCTATTTGTACTAATTTGCACATCAACCCTGCCCAAGACCTGCAGCCTGGTAAACAAAGAAACCAGCAAGGCTTCTTCAGGACAGTACTACAATACTTGTATGTGTTGCAAAGACAATTTCTTAAACATGTTTTTTATGCTAAAAGTTTTGAAACTTCAAGTTGGAGTTTTATTTCCATTGCTGTACTTTAATGAGCTTTGTGAGCACTGTGCACATGTCAGAGGGTTTGTTTTAGAATTTCTGATGCAGCTGCTTAAACTTTCAGCAGGTTATTTGATTAAGAACATTGCCTTTATAAAAGGTGCCTAAATATAGCTCTAAATGGGATGGTCTCCTAAAGTTAATGCTGTCATGTAATGAAACCCAGTGAAGCTACAAATGTATTTAGTGTAATCTTTAATGGACCTTAGATGGTGAATCTGAACCTAAAATAAGTTAATAATGGATTTTGAGACAGTGCATTAAAGTATCGGGCCCGTATAATGAAATAATAAAGTTGCACGATGGCTTGTTTATTTAACTTTATTAAAGCAAAGTGTATCATCAAAAACAAGAAATGCAGGTCTAGTACCGGTAAATACTTAATTCTGCTGTTGTTCAACAAATCAAGTTTGCTGGTAAGTGCAGAAATGAAACACATTGTGTTTGTAGCCCAAAAGATTTATAATAATAAAAGTGTTTTATCTCGGTAACTTAAAAAAAAAAAAAAAAGATTTAATTCCTAACCCTCCGTAGTAGAACCTGTAAATTGACGCCATTATTGATAAATCTTACATTTTTCCAGTTTGTCATTGTGACAGAGAAACTGATTTAGTTGTGTTGTGATCCATGTGCTTAAATAACGTGCCTGTCCTGTTTAAACTCAAAGGCAGAGTAAAGAGCCAGGCAGCAGCAGACTAATTTAAAGTCAGTTATGTAATGAATTAGCATTCGCAGAGGAATAAATCACACATGTATGTTGATATAAACACTATATCAGCTGTTAGAAAACGCCTGTACATTTTTAAAGGTGTCTCTTGAGGTTTTGTTATTAGAGTAGGGTGTTTAGCTGCTGCGTAATGATCATTTTAAATGAACTGTATGCAGAACATAGCCCTCCAGTTTGATGAGGGGCTATCGCAAGAACCATAATCTTAACCAAAAACCAATCATAACCAAAAATAAAAATAATAATAATAATAATAATAATAATAATAATATATTATTATTATTATTATTATTATTATTATTATTATTATTATTATTATTAATAACGTTCCCTGTGGGGAGTGTCTTTGAGAATTGACCTTGAATTACTCGCCAGGCAACTGCGTTTTAATATAATATCCCGTCCATTATCAGCCAGTATTGTCCCTGGAGTGAACTATTTGATCATTCTAAGTATGCAAGTTCAGAGGTAAATAATGATACTAAAGTGCATTCCAAGAGAACATTTCTCTGATTTATAATATTTGAAGATGCCAGATGTTAAAAGACAGGACTCGAATAGAGCATGTTTTATTGCACTGTATTACTATTTATTTATTTATTTTAAATAACTTACCTATGATTCTTGTGTAACTTACTACAGTGCAGGCTCCTGCTGTTTCTCTTTCTGTTTGTTTGCTTGTTTGTTCTCAGTAAATTTGTGTCAGTAAAGAATTCATTATCTCAACAATCCATACCATCCTAAACCCCAGAGACCCAATTCTATTTTAGTCAAACAGCGCTCTGCACTCTATAACAGAGTAGGAGATACTGAAGGATTGAAGAAACAGAACCAGCAAGCAATTGATTGAATAAAAGGATCCTAGAAATACACTGAAAACTTTTTGCAACTTAAATAAGATTTTAAAAGATGACTAACGTTATTGCCTGTATTTATAATTACATTTCCTGATGACTCCAGTAAATGAAGGTGAAGCATGTTTGTAGATGTTATAATATTGTATAACTTTGCACATCTTTTTTTTTATTTAGAAAAAACTAAAATGGTGTGAGCTCAATTTTTTTTAAAAAAAGGCAGTCAGTAGCAACACCCATTTAGGAATGTTATGAAATTGGGATTGTGTTTAAGTTTGGCTGTTGTCTACACAAAGAAAAGCTTCCCATTTTCTGACTGCCTTTGACTTCTGTGATGAATGGCTATTAAACAAAGCACTAGTCATTTAAAAAACGTTCAATACCAGATTGCGTTTTTTCTCAATTCTTTTCACACTGTGAGGAATATGTGTTTAGACAGGGATAGGCATTAAGCTGATAATTAAAGGTAGACCAGTTTTAGAAACTGAAAACAAAAAGGCAGATGTATTTAGTATATCTTTGCATGTCCTTTATTGAACCTACCTAGTGGAATATAATATTCAACTTTTCATGCATACCTTTTTCCATTGAAACTAAACTAAAGGAATCAGATGCTGACAATTTAAAATGTAGCAATGCAAACCTGTGATGGAATTGCCTATTCCTGGACAGGCAGAAGAAAGCATTCCACATGTAAATGAAAATAAAGCAAGGGGATCTTTATAGTACTAGAACTCAGAGAGAAGCTAATTTTATTGTACTGATACATGATTGAAAACTCCAGAGTATGTGCAGTCATTTCAGTTACATATACTGGATATATTTTTTACATATAAATTGATACACAATTTGAAGATAATAATTAATAACTTGGTGACAGTTATAGTTACTGTATGCATTGTGCACAAAACCTCTATAAACTAGACACTGATCTGCAGTTATTTGGGCTAGGCATTGCCAGTAATCTCTGTTTTTTTTTTTTTTTGCATTAAAAAGAAAAAGCACAAACAATTTTAGAACACAAAAACACTAAAACGTTGCTAATCAAAGTATGTGGCATTTCCTAAAACTGTCCTGTTTACACCGAGGGTACAGTCAGTCCTTTAGATAGAGAATAATCCAACAAACAGCAATTCAATTACGATTTTTCTCTGTATAAAATAACAAGGCTCTTCAACATAATCCATTCCCAGAAATGTTAAATGGAAATGCACTATTCTCTAATCAGATTTAAATATGCAAAGCCAGCACTTAACATAGTGTATATATTTAAAAAATATATTACTCGTAAGATAGAATGTCTTCTGGAATTCATAGCAGCCGTAATGTTCTTGGGTCCCTTAAATATGTTTTAATTACCACGAGTGAAACGCATTGCTCTTGTTTGCAGTAATGAAGTCCTAGGGGGTTTGTTAAGGATTCTGCAGCCATCTACCTGCCGTGGTGCTCTGCTGTTTGTTGCTTTTCTGGTGGTCCTTCTCGTATTCTTCCTGTGCCTTCTTTTGTTTCTTCGCCCTTAGCTCTGACCTGTGGCAGTAAAAAGACACCAGAGATGTCATTATTACAGCAAAGGTCAGAGTCAGCACCACCACCAGTGCAATAATGGAAGAGGAGGAGTCCTCCGGGTGTGTTGAAACTCCTGCCTTGCCAGTGTAATTGGCTGAGGGGACGCTGGCCTGGCTGCTGCTTGTTGACCAGGGCATAGGCAAGGAGCTCCTCAACACCTTGGGCCTCATTGAAACAGTGTTGCAATGACACAGATGCAAATAAATTGACCATACATTGACGTGACTTGCTTTCAGTGCAAGAAAGCCAGGTGAACAAGTTGTCCTTTTCAAGCACCTTATTTGTAACTGGTGAGTCGTAAGCCAAAACTACAGTGATGCTATGTCCTGATAAGTTCGTTAGCTTATGGCTGCTTATGGCAGGGGAAGTTTTTTACTCAAAGCTTGCGCAGGACTTGGGTAAACAGTTCTTGCTTTTAGATATTAGTTTACTCGGAATGAAATTCTCTCTGCAATTGTCAGGCTGCCGCCCAGTTTATTATTACATCCAAAGTAATAAAGGGATCCAGGAGTTGCAGTTGTTTCATTGGAACGAAGTTCAATATACAGTCCACCTTTGTATTCTTTTTTATTGCTGTGTCAGCAGCAGGAGCATATTCGTCTCCAGCTTTCTGTGGGTCTTCTTTATTTAAATGTATTACACCTCTCCTTTAAAAATTAAAAGCAGCCCTGGAAGACTCTGATGAGCAATGCAGGATGAATTACCTGCAATGAGAAAAGCTCTGAGTTAAATTAAAGTTACATTCAGGTTGCCTTTCAGGTGTCAGATTAGCGTTCATCAGAGGTAAGCTGCAGAGGATTGAAAAGCTCTGGAAAGAATTGTCTTCATTATTACATTGCTTTGTAGGTTTTAGATCTCATATGTCTGAGAAGGGACGAGTCCTCAGGGGTCTAGCATTCTCTTTCAAAATGCGTACACGAATCTACGTACACACAGAACAGAACCTCCTTGCATTCTCACACACACTGTGCAGTGCATTGAACCCATGCAACCAGTCACACAGCACTGATTGGACACAAATTTTTCATGGCACCACGTGACATGCAACTTAATTTGCATTTGCATGCAACTTCATTGCTTGAAGTTGCAAATCAGAATATAGGCTTTTTGAGCCATGTGAGAAAAATGGCTGCAGTCAGAGATGCAACTGGATCAGTGTAATGTCTGTACATTGAAAAATGGCATTGCATTCATGATTTATAGTAGCAATACTGATCATGCGTTGCACTCCAGATTGTGACGTGCTGCTTCTTTATGGTGGCTTCAACACACTACTCTTAAAGAAAGCATAGCATAGGTGTACCATTATAATATCAATTATCAGACCTCAGCATTACCTGCAATGGCAACACAATGAATCTGGAACAAATATTGCAGAGTGGACCTCCTGCAGCGGTGTTATGATGTCACCATGGAACTGCCATGGTTTGGTTGTGTATGTATATACCATAGCACACGTTGTGAATGTTACCACTGTGGTGTTACTCTACCAATGGCTTACTGCCCCTTTGTACAGAACCATTGCAATGTTCAGTGTTAATCAGGGCTGGGCACTTCTTGCCTAAGGGAGAACCTTTGGTTTTTAGAATTAATGATTGGTAGCATATGACTCAGCCCCTCACAAAGTGATGGCTGCCAAGTTGGTAAATCAGCTCATATAGAAAGAAAAAAAACCAAATGGATCAATGAAGAAACTGAGCTTAGAAAAGCATGTGGACAATGAGGCAGTGAGAGCTGGCCTCATTTGAGGTGCACAGTTAAGGTAGACTGTGTGCTTGATCCAGACTTTCTAAACAAAGTGCTAAAGTGCGTATCCAAAGTGTATTATACAATGGCAAGGGTCACCCTCCTTCTCACTAATATGGGCAATGTGATGTCATAGCCATGACCATATCTCTTTAAACCTACTTCTGTTAGTTGTTTTTAATTTCAAATGACCTCATAGCCATTGCATAATTGCAAAATTTCACTCTGGGGGGTGTGTGTGTGTGTCATTGTTAGACATCCCACAACGACACACGCCCTGTCACGCTATAGTGTTTAATTTAACCATAGTCAAAACATGGTAAAGCACATGTAAGCAAGGTAAATCACAAATGAGTGTGTAAACTCCATTGCTAACCAAAGCATGATAAATGCATAGTTCAAACACATGGTAAACCTGGGCAATTATTTCAATGAGATTTTCATGTTTTCTTTCAGTAATCTGTACTTTATTATTATTATTATTGAAATCAAATTCTTAATTGTACACTAAAACATGAGTCCAGACACATGTGATACTTCCCGTCCCTAAATGTGTGTTTAATAATTAAAACAGATCATTTAGACAAAAGGAATTAAGAGAAACCTAACAGAACCTCTGAGTTACTTTGATTACAATTGAAATATGACAATGCTATTAATAATAATAATAACAACCTGACAGCCATCTTGTTTTATAAAACAAACATTTTGACATATTTGTGTTCCATTGTTACTGGGACAATAACTACCAAGTTTGGAGTTTGTTGGTCAAACAGTGTTCAAATAGCAGCAGTTTGCTGTTAAGGGCGCGTTTCGTTAAAGTTTGTGGCAGCCATTTCGACATTAAGATTTATCACAGCTAACACATTTAACCAAACTTGATGCGGGTTTGGATGCTGATGATATATGCCAAGTTTCAGATCAATCACTTCACCGGTTCCCAAGAGAAGATTTAGAAAGGTTTTATTGAAAAATGCGTCACGGTGCCAATTGCAAGGACGCAGCAGCAAAAGTTTTTCAGCATCTGTCAGCCAGTGTATCCAGCTTGTTCCCTGCCAAGTCAGAACCTGATCAGTCACACATCTTCCAAGCAGCAGCAGTTTAAAGTTTTGGAAGAAAAAAAGGAAAAAAAAAATAAATAAAAAAAAACTTTAACAATAGCAATAAGCTTCCCAGCCTTTGGCTTGGGAAGCCTAATAATAATAATCCATTACCGGTGCCTACTATGGATCAAACATAACGCTTTGCTGCTGTAGCTATGCCCTATTATTTTCTACTCTAGCTGCCTCGGCACCAGCCTTTATTTTTAAGCTCAAACACAATCTAATTTACTCCCATTTACCTGTTCAAACTGCATTTAAAAAATAATCTACTGTGGCATGTATCACCATTAGCTGTGATAACAGCATAAAATAATAGGTTTATAAGTGTCCTTTTTACTGGTAGAAGAAGCTGCAGTTATTAATGGCAGTATATTAATATGAGCTAGAAATGTTCCGTGTATTTTGCTGAATGAAAGAATTTTGGCACAACCTTGTGCACCACTGTGCTTTCTTCTATAAAAAACATGAAATGCCATTTTTGTGAAAGCCAAATTTGTAATAAAGACCTGACCCATTACCAAATGTAATACCTAACATTACTGAACTTAAACAATACAATGCTTTCTAAAAAAAAAAAAAAAAAGGTTTCACGTTGTGAATTTCTCTGATAAAACCTAAATAACATTGCAGTTTTTAAATAATCAAGATATTATTATTATTATTATTATTATTATTATTATTATTATTATTATTATTATTAATAACACCTAATATACATTTGGTAAAAAAAAAAACAAAAAAAAAACAGATTCTTTGAAATGCACACAAATTTACTTTGAACAAATTCAGATGGATCATGACATTTAGAAAATGAAACAGCGGGATCCATTTCTGCAATAGTGAAACTGTGTCACAGCAGGTACATCTTAAAGGCTGACTGCCATACCTGTACAAACCCCCCTGCTCTCTTAAAGCCAGTTTGCATGTATTCCATTTAACATGATCAGTCTGGGCAGCAGTACCTGCTGCTGGTGTTGAGTTTACTTGAGCAGAGTTGCCCCTCAGTTAAAAGAAGCATTCTGAATTAGATGTGACAGAAAACAAACATTCCTGAGGGCTCTGTACATTGAGGTCCACTGTCCCATGCCTGCAGATTGCTTAATAATAAAGGAAGAAACAATGGATAATGTGTTCCCTGGATTAAAAACAACAGAAACCTGCTTACATCTCACTCCCACTCTTCCCTGTCTCTCCCTGTCTATAACACACTTCACTGTCTCTCCCTGTCTCTCACACTCTCCCCTGTCTCTCCCTGTCTCTCACACCCTCCCCTGTCTCTCCGTCTCTCCAATTATCCCCTGTCTCTCCCACTCTCCCTGTCTCTCCCACTCTCCCGTCTCTCCCTGTCTCTCCCACTCTCCCCTGTCTCTCCCACTCTCCCTGTCTCTCCTACTCTCCCCTGTCTCTCCCTGTCTCTCCCATTCTCCCCTGTCTCTCCCTGTCTCTCCCATTCTCCCGTCTCTCCCTGTCTCTCCCACTCTCCCCTGTCTCTCCCTGTCTCTCCCACTCTCCTCATCTCTCCCACTCTCCCTGTCTCTCCCACTCTCCACTGTCTCTCCCTGTCTATTTCACTCTCCATGTCTCTCCCTGTCTTTCCCACTCTCCCCTGTTTCTCCCACTCTCCCCGTCTCTCCCACTCTCCCTGTCACTCCCTGACTTTCTCACTCTCCACTGTCTTTCTCTGTATCTCCCACCCTCCCTCTCTCTCCACTATACAGTATATGTCTATGTTATTCAATTTCTCTGTTCAAGCTTTGCTTTGTTCAGCACCTTGAAACAGTTAACACAAACACAGCCTTCAGAAACAGCAACGTAGCACTTACCTGGACTGTTGTGTCTGAAGCCTTGGCAAAAGTGTTTTTGTTTTCAATGTTTTAAATCCAATAGACTGCTAACAGGGGATGCTGCATAACTGTTACTGTAAAGCCAGGTGAGAAACGACTCTTTGAAAGGGACCCGTGAGAGAAGCAGATCTTCATTAGATGGATAGGCTGAATAGGCTTGTTGCCTGTGCTGCAGTCAGTGCAACTGAAGCCACCCTCTCTCTCTCTCTCTCTCTCTCTCTCTCTCTCTCTCTCTCTCTCTCTCTCTCTCTCTCTCTCTCTCTCTCTCTTCTGGTGGATCAGCCCTCGTTTTAGCAAAAATAAGAACTTTATTTAAGAGAGCAGCGACTTGTTTCCCAATTATGAAACAGGAAAACCAGACTGTTTACAGGGAAAAGGAGTTCAATGTATCCTGTCCCTTTAGGCAAACTTTCCAGAATCTCAGTGGTGCAGTATGCCGGAAAATCTTTTAGGTTTTGAAAGCCTGCTAATGCACTGCAATGTTTTGTATGTGCCTTTGATACTGTATGGGCTGGATTACATTGTACATTCCAGCTGTCTCGGTAGTTCTGCTTTACTATAATCTTGAAAAGCTATTTCAGAGCACCATTCAATTGAGGATTAAAATAATGATCCCATTCAAAACTGTACAATTACTTTAATTTATGTATTCACTCTGAATATTAAATGGATGGTTTCCGTTTTTACTGAGTTCACTAATTGTACCAAATTACCAAAAGAACCCAAAATTAATTCAAGAATATAAAAAATGCATTGTGAATGCCAAACCAGGCTTTGCACTGTATTTGATGTGGGTAACTATCTAGTGAGGGGATTAGCACTTAAACTCCAAATTACAACAAGATATATAGAAACATATTTCAATCTCACCCTAATGTAAATTCACTAATGCAAGTAAGATTCAACCTTTTATCAAAGTGTGTAATGTCTTCTATTCATTTTCAAATTAAATCGCTTTCAAGAAACCACAGATGCACTACAGCTATAATTATACCTACAAATGAATAAACTCATCTGTAGACTTGAGATTGCTGTGGGTGGTGTAGCAGTTTGCATAACGTTGTTTTCACATCCCAAGAAGATAAGCTAATGCAAATATGAATGCAAAATGATTTGTAGATTATCAGAAATATATTGACTTTTTTTTTTTTTAATGCCTGTACGCAACCCAATATAAACATAGCCCTCGAAACCTGTGGTGCTGGAGCGTGAACATAAATCCAACACAGTGCTCTCTATAATGTTGCCATAATAAATTGTTTTCTGCTGATTTTTGCTAAATCTGAAAAACTGAGATCTCATTATCTATCAAAGAGCCAACTTTCCAACGTTCCCACTTCCCAAGGGATAGTGCGTTTGAAAACAAGCAATGGAGGTATTTATAGGCTTTTGATGCCATGGTAACCACACATTTATTTAAATCTAATGTATTAGTGATGTCATTCACTATATAGCCAATGATGTAACGATCTACTGTTCCCCTATGAAAATACAATAGAATATTGAATTTATCTATTTAACATTTCAAGTATCACACCAGCAGGATTATCCTCTGGAATTCATTGTCCTGGCTTTCCCTTCTGTCTTCAATGAATGCTTAACCTTCTTTGAGCAGGTGTTTAATCCACTGGTCTTCCATGTCCTGCATGCATTGCATTGTGCTCTGGGGACGAGACGGGACGGGACGGGACTGAATCAAACTTCCAATTCAGCCCACTCTACTGAACACAATCAACAAAACCTGTGCGCTTACCCCAAGATCATCCATACTGATAATATTTCATAAAGCTATATCTGACTCTTTTCCTTTAATACCCATAGTCGATTGCATACCTCTACTCCGCCACTAGGCGGCACTGTGTGCTGTGCAGAAATCCCATTCAAAGAAACCATAATCACAACATTCAAAGAAAATAAAAAAAAAACCCTGATTAAAGGGAGAACCTTCATAAAACATCGATGGCAAAATCTTATCCCTACAAAAACAACACCCTTCGAACAGCTCGTTACAGTTTTTGTGAACCTCAAAAGTCTTGATGCCAGCACTGTTTCCCATTAAGCAAACGATGCTTCTGGTCAGTTAAGTGTTTGCCTGTCATCTATCCCTTTGGCTCCCCCACTGATTCATGAGTTTGGAGGCGTTAAAACATGCAGCAAACATCCAGACTCGAGCCATTAACAGCCTGCATTACAATTATTGCTGAGAAAACGGTTATCATATAAATTACTGCCCAACAACAACAACAACAACAACATCAACAACAACATAATATTTGGTTTAATGGAGTCATTTTCTCTATGATCTCAATTATCGTTTGTCTAACCTACAGAGAAATTGACCGTAATTAGACAACAAGCTGACAGGTGGTTTACACACATCCAGAAGACCAAAAAACAGGACTGTAATTTCATTTCCTGGTATATATGTGTATATATAAATATATATATATATATATATATATATATTATATGATATATATATATATAATATATATATATATCATATATATATATATATAATATATATATATCCTAGGAGCCTCCTACAATTACTTATTTATATATATATATATATATATATATGCCTGTATGTTGGGTTTGCAGCTGTGAAGCAGACGGTTGTTTAGATAAATTTAATGACAGTGTTTAATTATAGTGCGCACAAATCAAAAGTGCTAAATGCACCTTTCATCCTGACTGGAAGAACTGTTTTCATAAAATGAAGCTAATTACCATCCATTAACAACTTTAATCACAAAGAATGGACTGGAACACAATTCGCGTAAGCTAGCATTTTAAACAGAGCTCAATGGCAATGCATAATTCTTAGTGTTCTGTATTGAGCAATATTGATTCCAGACAGTCCGCTTCATTGCCCTGCACTTCACTAAGTCGTTTCTATTGTTATTACACTAGGAGAAGCTGCATGAACTCCAAGGTAGGGAAGATGAAAGTATTATAAGATGCAGAAGTTATTAAACATTCATAATGTTAAGGGGTTTTTTTTTTCACATTTTTTTTTGTAATTAAAAATGAAGAGCTCACTCTGCATTTTATAAGGATAATACATTTACTGTGTCTATGAATCCTGAATGGAAAGGCACAGCCCACCTCCAGGGCTCTGGAGCTTGGTAACATTGTAATGATGTGTAAGTACACAGGAATTTACTAAGTAACTACTATGCACACGCACAGTAATTAGAGACACTTAGTGTAAAGTCTTACCTAACAAAACAACGCAACGTGAGCTTCACACAAGCTTGAATCAATCCTGTTTTCATTAGCAGCACAGCTTTAGGTCAGAACACACAACACTTACACTTTTGCCCTTTTGTCCTGCAATGACCGACAGCTGGCAATCTAATGCAGTGAAGCATATTGTCTGCCACTCTGTCTGACAGGATTAATACCAGTGTGGATGAAATAAGTACGCCCTCTCTCCCTCCTTCCTACCACTCAGGAATCTCATATCTCAGTATTAGCAGAGGGACAAACAGCTCTGCAGGGCCCACTATTCACCCACCCCGCTGAGGATAATTAAGAGGTGCCCCCCAGCAACAGGAACATGTCACCGGTGACACTGCCAAGCTTCTACAGCACTGCAGCCTGCTTTCAAATGCCACTTCTCAGCAGGACCCCTGTTTTAGCTCGGATCATGACATTTGTGGAATACCATCATAGGCAATTGCTTTGTGAGGAAGCCTACCCTGGAGTGCTTTTAGCACACAGTTACTGCCCGCAGAAAGGAGGCCATGTGCTTGCAGTGCAGCGAGGTATTTCGTTGCAAGGTTATTAGCAGTGCCAAAGCAATGCTCTTTGAGGAAAGCAAATATTTGCCATATTAATAGGATTTGATGACTGTCAGGCATGATAACAAGTTAAATATAAATAACATGTTAAATTCAGAATGCTTCTTCCCATAGCAGCATGATTTGGAAATACCATTTAGTTATATAAATCTATATTCAGTTGACAAAAATATGTTATGCAGTACAAAACAATTTTAAAAATCTACTTCTTAGTAACTGCTTGTGAATTTGAACCATTTGTAAATCTGTTTATACAGCTGTGCTAATTACAACTCTAAGTGTAAACTTCTATTAAAAATAACCTAGAGAATATAATCTAATGAATAACAGGGCTGTGTTGGCAGTTGGAGGCATACTCACCAGTATTGCACTGATCCAATTCGTTTTCGGGTTATACCAAATGTTTTTCATCCGGCTCCACTAGGATATTGACATTTTAAATACACTATTGTTATTCGCCGGACTGAGCTGACATACAAAATACCATTTTGAAGTCTCATTATCTCTGGTAACATTCTTTGCAAATGGCAGGTCTAATGTAGAAAAACTTCTGATATTTGAAAACTGCATTTATTGATTGGGACCCTGCAGGGGCAGCTCAGTTGTCTTAACCATCAAGAAGTTTATTACATTTTTTTTTTCGGTTTGCACTTTAATATAATGGCTGCAGATTCCTCTAAACTGCAATGCATTAGCCGCTATTCCTGTGGTGTTCCACTGGAACTCATTATGAATTGGCATACATATTTAGTTCCTATGTCTATCACTGTCTGGTCGTTTTTATAGCTGGATTCTTTCCTGTCAATCTCTATTGCACTAATGCAGAACTGCAGCTAAACAGAAAGGGTAGAAGCTTGCATTAATTCATTGGAAAGCATGTAGCACAGAGCATGGTTACGGCTGGAGGGGATTTTATTACAGGACCCACAAAGGAAAGTTACTTGAATTGACTTTGCAGTAAGTGAGCTTAATAGAAAGTACAAGAAAGTGCATATTTATAATTAAAGAAACGCAGCTACATAAAGCAAGAGGATTTCAAAGCTACTGAAAGATGCATGAAAAGTTGACACCTGTTAATGAATCTCTAAACACTTACGAATATCTTGTGCTTTATGAAGTTGGCACGCACATATAGGGCACATTATTTCAGTTATGTTTAAGGCTAGAGTAAGCTAGTTAGCAAGGAGAAAAAAATTATATTATGTAAATCTTATGAAATGATAAATAATATCAACAATATAATGTGTTCAGTGATATGGTTTGTTTGCTAAATGATTAATCCATTGGCCATTCAGTAAATACCTAAACCTAAACTCTCTGCAAAGATCAAATCTAATCAGAAACAACAGAGCTCACAGGATTCAAGTGCCAGCAACGTGCCAATGAAGTGATTTCTCAAGAGAGCAGTGGATGAGATGTACAAAGAGTGCTATTGAATTAACAGGTGGCCAGTCGGGGCGCGGTGCAGCGTCATAAATCAGCACTGCTTGGGCTGACAAGCTGGGGTGACGCGGGAGCACAGAGGATGACAAACTGAAATCAATATTACTTCCCAAGTGAAAAAGTCGCCGTGTGTCTCTTGTTTCTGCTGAACCTTTCCTGTTGAGCCGATGAACTCAAGTTACTGTGTCAAGGGTCAGCTTGGGGAACAGTGACAAGGGCTTTCAGAGCTTTTTAAAAATGAAAAAGGGCTATTCTGAAAGAAGGCTATTCTAAAAGAAGTCTATTCTGCTCAAACATTGATTCTTAACCTTGATGATGAATGATTGGTATCAAACACTTGTTTTTTTTTCCCTGGCGGTGATATTTGTGGCTCAGCTACATTTCATCACCGTTTCCAGTGTCCTTTCCTTACTGTTGCTATCAGTGACCAGGCCAGCATACCAACGACTTGGACAGGAATACAAAGCATGAGCTTATAGCCTGTCAAGAGACGACAGCAGGTAATTGAGTCGCAGTTTCCTTCAAACTGTCCACACTCCAAGGTTGTTCTGGAAATAATTTCCCAGAGAATAGTAATAATGAGTACTTATCACTTCCCCAGAAACAGACTGGCGCTCTTCACATTTCATATCATAGTGTCATGCGATGTCTCTATTAGAAGCAGTCTTATATATCCCCCTTTGAAGCCGTAGAAATCTTTGCAGGGAAACTTGCCAAGCACTCACTGCAAGCGGCCACACTATAGTCTAGAAGTCATTTTAAAAGCACTAAAATCACTGTCGTTGCTCCAAATACTTCCCAAGTTCCCATAATAACAGTTAAGGAACAGCATTCTTTGCTACTCTCCCAACTGGAATTTAGGCTATACCTTGAGGGGAAAAAATATGAATGCAATATGGAAGTATATACCAGATAGCCAACAGGCTGGGGTTATCTTCCCTCTGGCTTAACATACTGTTAAATTATATCTAAAACATATTGTACAAAATAATACTGTAAAGCAATATGATATGGTCATTTATATTCTCTGTGAGATCAAAAAAATAATATTTATTATGCAAAATAGTGTACTATTTAGGGAAATGGGTAAAATGAATTGCTTAAATTTAGCTTTGGTATTGGGGATGAGGAGAGGAAATTAAATGATTTATTTAGACTGTTGGTGGGCTCTTTCCCATGAGACACCATCAACACCTTTTTAATTGCGTTGCTGGTATTCGAGGCAGGCGATATCAGAAAGGTGTCGAGCCTAA